>NW_027672698.1:0-82000 GCF_964165515.1 Mesoplodon bidens | reverse complement strand
TGAGGTATCTATCTCATCAAATATTTCAGCATCCCAAACATTATAGAGGAGCATTTATAAATGGGACATAAAGGTACAGGTGTCCCGGTCTCAGAAGACCAGAAGGACCTCCACAACACTTTCATGTTACAGGGTTTTTATACCACTTTGGTTGTATAAGGTACCTCGAATAATGGCTGAGTCTAAATTCTCTACTTGCTCAGTTATTTAAAGAATTAAATTCATTTAAATCAAGTAAAGAAACAGTAGGTTTATAGCAGCTCATAACTGCTTACTTTTTTTAAAAAAATTTATTTATTTATTATTTTTGGCTCTGTGTTGGGTCTTCGTTGCTGCACGCGAGCTTTCTCTAGTTGCGGAGAGTGGGGGCTACTCTTTGTTGCAGTGTGCGGGCTTCTCATCACGGTGGCTTCTCGTTGCGGAGCATGGGCTCTAGGTGTGCGGGCTTCAGTAGTGGTGGCGCATGGGCTCTGGAGCGCAGGCTCAATAGTTGTGGCACACGGACTCTAGAGCGCAGGCTCAGTAGTTGCAGCACATGGGCTTAGTTGCTCGGCGGCATGTGGGATCTTCGGGAAGCAGGGCTGGAACCCGTGTCCCCTGCATTGGCAGGTGGATTCTTAACCACTGCGCCACCAGGGAAGCCCCTTAACTGCTTACTTTATGTAGAAAAGCTGTCACCAATATATGGCAAGAAGTTTGCTTGTATAATTTACACTAACTGGTATAATACACCTTCTACAAGAAAACTGAACAAGAATGAACTAGGGAGCAAAACATTTTTATCCTTTGAGCCATTCTGTTTTTAAGGGTTCTTGTAAGCTCTGATGTTTTGTCTCTGAGAGAAAGAAAAAAAAATTTTTTAATTGGAAATTTAGAGATTTTTTTTTAAAACTTAAAATGGAAGATCTTGGTAGTAATTGAGTGTATAGTATTGTGTCATATGTTTTATTATTCATTTTATAGAACTAATTGCCCATGTGTTCCTATAATAGGGGAGGAAAAAATAACGGTTTTAGTCCCAGTATAGATATTGCGTGATAAAAGGAGAATGATGACCATCTCCATTTCCAAAGGGAGAACAGGAATTCAAAACATGCTATGCCATAAATCGTTTAATTCAGCATTTTAAAATATTTTGAGCATTTTGAACTCAATGTTTTGTAACTTCTAAAAAAGTATAATGTATATACATAATTTCCACACATTTAAAATGACTTGTTAAATTGTTAAGACCTGACTTCTTTCTCAAAATTAAGGTATGCTAGTCGGACCTGAGAATAGCCTCCAGAGGGCGACCGCAAGTTTCATCCCTGCAAACAACTGCATCAAAATTTAACATTGCTTCCAACAAAAGCAAGGACTTTCTAAAGTTAAAATTTGAAAAGCCAGTGATAATAGTTAATCCTTGAAAAAATACCATGACCCAAAGTCTGAATAGCTCTGCAAATATTGGTTGTTTCAGAAGGAGACCACCTCTAATTTGATGGTTTAGTAGAGCAAGGGCCTTTGAATCTAGACAAATCTCACAAAGCTACTAGATCAGCAAAACTTGTCATCAGTTCACGCATGCTCTGATTTTCCTGCTCACTGAAGTCTACCTCTTCTAAGCACCTTGTATTAGCAGGGTTTGGCTCTTGCATTTCCACAGACGTAAGGCCTTAAATTCAAGGGTCAGCTCTACAAATGGTTGATATATTACTTTGTAAACAGAGTTTCATCTATGGAATGGGATAAATATCTTCCTTATGTCTCATTGTTTTGTGAGTATTAAATTAGAGAAATATATGAAAACACTTGACACAATGACTGGTTGGTAAACTTACTTTCTGCCCATTTCTTTTGCCCTCCCTTTTTTTCTCCTTAAATTGAGAAAGATAGGATCTTATTATGTCATTCACTTGAATGTTTTAGTGCTATATCACTCTTCCATTACTTTTCCCCAAAGTATATTTTTAAAAATCTCACAGAAATAAAGTAGTGATTAAGTTTAAATAATTGATATTTCTCAATCCCTAGACAGAAGTATATCTAATAAAAGTAGGTTTGTTAATCCTTGACTGATAATGACTAGAAAATAAAGAAGTATTTCTAATTGGGCAGTCCATCCAATTGGCTCTCACCGTGTACCAATGGATTATTTTTTTTCTACTTATTTCATCTTTATTAAAGCTACAACACAGAGAACATTAGTTGAGTTTACTTTGTAACTGCCCTTTCTCATTATTCCTGACCTGTATCTAACTAGCAGACAGTTACTTTTGATTCTTCTGAGAAAGTTCCTAAAGCATTGCTTTTCTTTATAAAATAACCTTCCTGAAGGTAATGCTAATTTTAACTACTGATCAAGATGGCCTTAATGTGTCCCTCAGTTTGGCTAAACTTCAGACAGGATTTTTCTTTACCATAGGCCCCTAACCTCCCTTTTCTGAAAACATTTACTTTAAGAAGCTTGAAATTATAAATTCTTTCCCTGCCCCTTTGAGATGTAAATTTTCTCCTAGTCACTTGATAATTTTCCAACCAAGAAATGTCTTTCTCAAGGACCTGGGAGTCAGCTCTTTGAAATATAACCTTCAAGAAAGGTATTGCCCCTAGTTCCCAGTCTCTGTGGGGAGTATAGGAGCCTAACTTTGATAAGAGCCAAAGCAAACAGAGATGGTCTAATTATATTGACCAACCTCTTCCCCAGCATCCTCTACTATTTTTCCTACAGCTCATCCTGGCATCTAAAAACTTCCATGCCTTTTGTTTCAGCAGAACGGAGTTCAGTGTCTCTCCCCTATTACAGAATCATCTTGAGTAAAGTACTCCTTGCCTGTTTAACCATCTGGTGCAATTTTTCTTTGACATCACTCCATCACATACTCCAAACTGCCTACCACTTTCAGATTAATCTTATAAAACTTTGTATATGTGCTGCTGAAGTGAGCACAATCTTTATAGAACTTTGAATCACTCCCTATTTCCTGTGGCATGAAGCCCACCATTCAAACTTCTCCACAGTCTTATACCTTCCAAACTCATTAGTGTTATCTTCCAATTCCTGAATTCTCTCCTCCAATAATATTAGTACATTTTCTTCCTAAACGTGGCTAACATTTCCCCATTTTGAGATTTCATGTGTCTTCTAATTTTTTTAATATTTGGAAATTTTATTATACTGTATTTGCCCATAACAAATAAAATAGAAATTGTTTCAAGTCTTTGCAAATAAATTTAATACAGGGTATTAAGAACACCAGTGATGAAACTTCTGAGAAGTAAAGAAGGGCCACCTAGATAATGGAGTGATTAGTAGGAATAGGAATTTACTTGTACCCCTATGCTGGAAAGGCAAAGTTAAGGAGAGGGTTGTAAAGGCGTCCAGGGCCAGGTTAAATGATCATCAATGTCAGACCATACCAGTTCTGTCTCATTGGAGTTGGAGCCGTGGAAGTTACACAGTTGCTGCTGGAGAATCTTCACAAAGTAGAAGAAGAAAGGGAGAAATCTCATAGCTTATCCCTAAACTTCCATATACTATCAGTTGCTTCTTTTTGGCTGCGCCTGATCAGAAGTAAGCTGCCTGTATGAGTCTGCTATCATGTGATACAAAACAGATTCAGGAAGGAACAATGACTAAATTCAAGAAAAAGCAGTCCCAAACTAGTATTTTTGCTTGAATGTTATGCAACAGTCTGTTTTCTGTATTTTTTCTAACTTTATTGAGATGTAATTGACATATAGCATTGTGTAAGTTTAAGGTGTACAACCTGTTGGTATGTTACATGTTGTGAAATGATTACCACAGTGGAGCTAGTTAACACACCTCCGTTACCTCGCATAAATACCATTTTTTTTGGTGAGAACATTTAAGATCTCTCTTAGCAACTTTCAAGTATATAATACAGTTCTGTTAACTGCAGTCACCATGCTGTAGATTAGATTCCCAGAAATTCATGTGCTAACTGGATATTTTACCCTTTGGTCAACATCTCCCCATTTCCCCCAACCCCAACCCCTAGCAACAACCATTCTATTGTCTGTTTCTCTGGGTTTGGCTGTTTTAGAGTCTACAATTTAGTTATATCATACAGTATTTATTTTTCTCTCTCTGACTTATTTCACTCATCATAATGCCCCAAGGATCCATAAATGTTGTTGCAAGTGGCAGGATTTTCTTCTTTTTCATGGCTGAATAATATTCCATCTATGTACATACCACATCTTCTATATCCATTTATCCATGTATGGACACTTTGGTTGTTTCCATCTCTCGGCAATTGTGAATAATGCTGCAATGAACGTGCGAGTGCAGATATCTCTTTGAAATAGTGATTTCATTTTCTTTGGATATATATATACCCAAAGCAGGATTGCTAATGTATGGTAGTTTTCTTTTTAATTTTTTGAGGAGACTCCATATTGTTTACCATAGCGGCTGTACCAATTTACATTCCCACCAACAGTGCACAAGGGTTTCCTTTTCTGCATCCTTGTCAACATTTGTTACCTCTTAGTCTCTTTGAGGTGATATCTCGTTGTAGTTTTGATTTGCATTTCCCTGGTGATTAGTGATGTAGAGCATCTTTTCATGAACCTGTTGGTGATCTGGATGTCTTCATTGGAAAATTTTTTATTCAGTTCTTCTGCCCAAGTTTTAATTGAATTGTTTGAAAATCTATATCTATCTATATCTATATATCTATATATAGATACAGATATAGCCATTGTATGAGTTCCTTATATATTTTGGATATTAACACCTTATCACGTACATGATTTGCAAATATTTTCTCCCATTCTGTAGCTTGCCCTTTCATTTTGTTGTTTATTTTTCTGTGTAGAAGCTTTTTAGGTTGATGTTATATAACAAGTTGTATAACAAGTTGTATATAACAAGTTATATAACAAGTTGTATTTCTCTTGGTGATTTTAAGATTCCCTTGTTATCTTTAACGTTGACATTTTAATTTTAATATTTCTTGGTATGGATCTCTTTAGGTTGATCTGCTTTGGAGCTCTCTGGGCTTCCTGTATCTGGATGTCTGTTTCTTTCCCCAGGTTAGGAAAAGTTTTCAGATATTATTTCTACAAATGTTTTCTGCCCCCTTTTCTCTTCTCCTTCTGGAGTTTCCTATAAGGTGAATTTTATTCCATTTGATGTGCCATAAATCCCTTAAGCTATATTCATTATTTTCATTCTTTTTTCTTCCTTATTCTCTGATTGGATGAGTTCCTCTGACCTGTCTTTGAGTTCACCTATTCTTTCTTGTGCTTCATCTACTGTATTTCTAAGTTCAGTTATTGCATTCTCCAGTTCCGTGACTTCTATTTGGAACTTTCTTATATCTTCTATTTCTTCGTTGAAGTTCTCACTGTTTTCATCCATTTTCCTTCTGAGTTCAGTGAGCATTTTTATGACCATAACTTTGAACTCTTTATCAAGTAAATTACTTATGTTCATTTCATTAAGATTTTTTCCTGAGGTTTTATTTTGTTCTTTTTTTGGAGTATAGTCCTCCCTTTCTTCATTTTGCTTGACTCTCTGTGTTGGTTTCTATGCATTAAGTGAAATAGCCACATCTCCCAGTCTTGAAGAGCTGTGTGACAGATGAACCTTGTCATTTAACCCTGTCTACTCTTGGTTGCCTCTCAAACCTTTGTGATTGTCTAAGCAGTTTATTTTTAATAGACCTGGCACACCATCCCAGCGGTTGAGGGTGTGCCAAGACAAATGAGCAACCCAAAGTGGAGGATCTCAGGCAGCACCGAGATTCAGGTTGATAGGAAGCCAGAAAACTTGGTAACAGCTTTTAAAGAATGCAAATGTATTTAGTCTTGTGAGATTGCAAGTGGAAGCCCTGCTGCGCCCCAGAAGCAAGCAATCTGAAGGTGTTCCCTGGGGAGCAGTCACAAGAAAACAGTGCTTCAGATAAGTGTACAAGCTCCATTCTGGGAGATACCAGTGAACTGTAGTAAGGCAGAGTGAGGGTGGAGAGATGGCACCCCCAGCCTACCTTCCCCGAGAGCACATCCGTAGCCTCTAGATGTGTGCTGAACCTGAAGCCTGCTCTTAAGTCTTGTCCCTACTAGCAAATAGGCCTTTTTCATGTAAAGGCTGGGGCTGTGTCTCAGTCTGATGTGTAGTGGTACATCCTGGGGGTGGTATCCTGCCAAGAACTGTCTCTCCAATTGTTACAGTCCCATGGGACCCAGAAAAGAAATCCCTCCTGGCCTCCAGAGCCAGGTGATCAAGGAGCATCCCCTGAGTGGAGGCCACAAAAATGGGATCTCCTGTCTTGGAGATTCTGGCTCTCTGGAGCACATCAGAAGGAAAGTGTGAAGATGATGCTTACTGGCTGAGTGAGGCGGTGGGAAGAGTGCAAAGATGACACCATTTGAATAAAGGGAAAGAGGGAAAAGAAAAAAAAGAAAAGAAGAAAAAAAATATATATATAGCAAGACAGAGGAAGAGCAGGGAAGAAGGAGCCAGCTGGCTGGAGCACAAAGCTGTCACCTGCAGGAAAGGAAAAAGGGGAAGAAAGATGGCACCTTTCAGTTTTATGAAGGCAGAGAGAGAGCAGGAAGATGGCACCCGCCAGCCTCTGTCCCTGGGGAGTATTCCAGCAGGCCCCTGTTCCTCAGATTAATGCTTTAAAATTGGGAAGTGAGTCTCTTTCACCAAAAGTCAGAGTGCTTTTCAAAGGGCTGCTTCTACACTTGGCCCTGGGACAGGTGAGTCTGTGCACAGGCCCTTTAAGAGCTGTTCCTCAGTTCACAGCCCTATGGGTCTCATGGGATGTGGCTTGTTGGTCTTCAAAGTCAGATGTTTTGAGGGTCTATCTCTCAGGTGCCAGCCTTAAAATTTGGAGTGCCCAATGTGGGGTCCATACCCTTCACCTCTCAGGAAGAAGCTCCAGGTTTTGAGTTCCTTCCTAATTGTGTCTCCACACCAAGGATGGGGTTTATGGCAAAATTGTGTCTCAGCCTTTCCTACCTGTTTTGATGTGGTTTTCCTCTGGTTTTCTTGATGTGAAGGGGTTGCTCCACCATCTTTTAGTTTTCTTCAGAGGAAATTTTTCCATATGTAGCTGTAGCTTTGGTGTGTTTGTGGGAGGAAGTGGGTTCGGGATCTTCCTATGTTGCCATCTTGAACTGGAACCTATTTAATATGTTTTAAATTTTGGTTTTCAGTCGTTCAGTTTGTTACTAGTATATGGAAATCTGATCAATGTTGTGTATAAATGTTTATGTATTGATTTTATATTCTGAGATCCTGCTAAAGCAAGCTATTATAATTTATTATGAGTCTACTTATACCTTCCTTGGAATTTTCTATGTAGACAGTTATGTCATCTGTAAAGAATGACAGTTATATTCCTTCTTTTCTAATATGTATGCCTCTTTTTTCCTTTTCTTGCTGTACTACACTAACTAGAATCTAAAGTACTAAGTTGAAAACTAAGATAAGAGTGGACCTTCTAACCTTGTTTTGAACTCAGGGAAAAGCATTCATTCTTTCACCATTTCATGTGATGTTAGAAGTGGGTTTTCTGTAGAGGCTCTTTATTCGGTTGAGGTAGTGACCTTCTAATCCTAGTTTCCTGAGCACTTTTAATATGAAGGGGCGTTGAATCTCGTTCAGTGCCTGTTCTGTGTTAATTGGTGTAACAGTACGTGTTTCCTCTTTAGACTCAATCTGGTAGATTACATTGATGAGTGTTTACCATTGAACAAGGCTTGCGTCCCTGGAATAAACGCCACTTGGTCATAGTCTGTTATTCATGTGGATGCTGATGGTAGGTATTCTTGTGGATTCCTTCTAGTAGGGTAAATTCTGGTTCCCCCAAAACGCCCGTGTTTAACCCCTCCTATGACAATATGTGCACGTTACCTTGTATGGAAAAATGGACTTTGCAGCTGTGACTAAGTAAAAAATCTTGAGATGAAGAGATTATCCTAAATTTTCTGGGTGGGCTATATATAAACACAAAGAGCTGTGTAGGAGGGACACAGGAAGAGTCAGAGTTGGAGAGACCATGTGATGAGGGAAGCAGAGATTAAAGTGATGCACTTTGAAGATGGAAGAAGGGACTAATTCCAAGGAATGCAGGCAGCCTCTAGAAGACAGAAAGGGAGAGGAAACAGATTCTCCTGTAGGGCTTCAAAAGGAACAAGCCCTGAGACACCTTGCCTAATATCAGACTACTAAGCTGCAAAAACTTTCTTTCACAAAGGGTCAAGGAGGGCTGGGAGCACATATGTGCTGCCCACCTGGACAGAGGGGGACCTGTGAGGCTGACCTACAGATTCTGAGGAGGTGGAGAGACATGAGCCCCTTTCTTCTCCAAGCTCTTTGCAGGGTCCAGCAGAGAGTCATGCCACCTGTGGAAGCCTGCGGCCCCAGTTTTGCATGCTGGTGGTGTAGGGGTCATGTTCAGGGAATCTCTGTTGTCCTAACACCTGCCTGGGTCCTGGGGAAGGAATCAGAAGTCAGAAGCAGGAGAAGAGCCTTTGGCCAGCAGGGAAGGGGGGGTGAGGCCCAGGGCAGGTCCATAAAAGATCAGAGCATCTCAGTGCTTTAGGAGGAAGGGGCTTCAGAGGTGGGCCAGCACAGGCTGTGACAGAGGCTAAGCGGACTGGGAGGGGAGGCACTTCTGGGAGACAGCGGGGGTCTACCCCCTGCCCCTCATTGTTTGCTCATCTCACTCTAATGAGGGGGTCATTTCCCCTGCTCTGATGATTCGAAGCCTCTGCCGACACCCACAGGACGGTGACTGAGGCCTCCACACTCCTCAGCATGGATCCCAGCTCCCACTCAGATCTGGGGCCACAGACACCTCTCCCACCCCCTGCCGCCCCTGTGAGCAAGCTGTTCTTGTGAAACGTGGTCATAGTTTGTTAGGAGGACCTGTTTCCTATGGGGATACAAACCAGTGTTGATACCAGTACACACACACGTCCAGCCATGGGTGCAAAGGGAAGGGACAGTAGCTCTGGGGTGTCTTTGCAGACCCGGAGGCCCCGGACGCCAGTCCCCACGGCCACAGCCACATGGGTCCTCCTCCCTCAGTTGAACGAGATGCTGCTGCACAGAAATCCCACAAGTTCCACAAAGGGGCCCGACTGTCCTTTCCCTTATACACACCTTTAACGGGTGCCCCATGAATCTCCCCACACCCATTCCCCTTGTTGCATCCTCATTGGGATGAAGAGGTAGCTGCCTCCACCACTCTCCACATTGCAATAATCCCAGTGGGACTAGAGGATGCTCCCGCTACGATGAGGCAGACAGTCCCGTCCCCATGGCCAAGACTTTTCGTCTCTGGTCAGGCCACCCACACAGGAAACCCTGGATGAGCGGAGGGTCATCCCAGCGCCGTCGTCTGGCCACTTCACGAAAGCAGAGAGAAGCTCCATAATGACAAGGGCCGTCTCCAGGCTCCATCCTAGAAACTGGTGAGTGTCCAGAGGGCTGAAAGGCACAAGAGCAGCTCTGCCTCCCCAGAAGGTTCAGGGATGCAGAAGACGGTACAGATGCCCCAGAAGGGCCCTAGCCAAGCAGGCGTTAGAGAAGGGGCTGATGAGAGGGTCCCTGGGGAAAGTGAGAGCTGTGCGTTCCCAGGGGCAGCCTGAGGAGTCCTTGTCTATGTGGAGGAAAGGTGTGGCCACCTGTAGACCCAGAGCTCCTGTGACCTCCCTCATCCTTCCTTCCTCTCAGGATCGCTCTCTGTGGAGCAGCTCAACACCAACAAGATGACAGTGGCCTGAGAGCATTTCCCACGAAAACGATCTTTGTTCACAATTTACATACATCACTCCAAAGGTCCTGCTCCCACCCACACCTGGCCACACCCACCTCCCCCACCTCCCTAACCCCCCACAATCCCGCTCCCCCTCCCCACCCTGGTGGTCCTGCCCCCCTCCCTTCCTCCCACATCATCCAGGATCAGCACTGGGAGGAGGAGGAGGAGCCCCTAGGCTCCCCAGGGGGCTGCCCTGGGGCCTCGCCCTGGAGGGCCAACCCAGCTGTTCCCTACTGGCTGCAGTGCTTCTTCCTCCTCTTCCCACGCTTCTTTGTGTCAAACGGGTCACGCTTTCTCTTTCTCAGCTGTGAGGGGCGAGCCAGCCCCAGAGCCAAGGCTGGCCTCCCAGAGACGCCGAGGCCAGCCCCGGGGATGGGCAGCTTCTCAGCAGCGGCTGGGCGTCCACACAGAGCCCGCTTCCTCGACTTGGGAGCGGCTGGTGGAGCTGGGCTGAGGCCTCTTCTCTGAGAGGAGGGGGACTGGGGAGCACTCTGGGCCCCCCAACCTCCAGAGGAAGCCAGGGCTGAGACATGCGCAGGACTGAGGGACATCCCGAAAGGCACCAGTATATGCTGAGAGTCTACGATGAAGACGCTTTGGAGCACCTCCTCGTTCTCACTGGACCCGTCCCTGGGCACTCGGGCCTCCCGAAGAGGAGAGGCCTTTCTGAGAACAGACGCATCCCTGGATCTCAGTAGAGGGCCGGTGCGCCTTTGAGCCTGGGGAGGGGAGAGCCGTACGGGCCGGAATATAGAGAACTCCTGATGTCCTCCAGAGGGAACAAAGACTTTGGGCCTGCACAGGGCAGTGTCTGTTTGCATGAGCCTATGAAGAGCCTGAGAATCAATCTCTGGTGGGCAGGCTTCATCACTGACCCCTAGATGGGGTTCTTGGCCGTGCCTCTGGGCACCTTGGCCGGCCTCGGACTCAGAAGGACTTGAGGCCATTCCGGGTGCACTGTGACTCGGGGCTGCCCGCACACCGTCGTCCTCTTTCAAGGCCAGGAGTCGTTTCTGCACCAGCTGGTAGGAGGGAGGAGGACAGTGACGGCTGCACACACACGTGTGAGAGGAGGAGCACTGGGCAGTGGGACAATGGCCCTGTGGGGGAGGAGGGGACGGGCGACCCCAGGACTCGAATCCAAATACAGACACTGTGGCAGTCCTGCCATCCTCCTGCAACTGATTCCCAGCTTTGTGACCTTCCCTCCCCTCCTGGCTCCCTATCCTCTCCTTCCTTTCACCCTGCACTGCACCCACCCCAGAACGGGCCCTTCCCCATGCCAGGTGTCCCAGGCAGGGGAGGGATGGACAGCGCTATGTGGCCCTCCTGTTCTGGGGCCCTATCTCTCCCCTATTCACTGGGGTCCCTCCGTGCCCTGGTCTTCCTGGGTGTCCCTTGTGTCCCCTGTTCTACCGGGGATCCCTCCCTCCTCTGGCTCCCCTGGGTCATCTGGGTTCCCCTGTCCCCTGGATCACCTGGGGTCCCCCTCCCGTGGGGTCCCCTGGCTCCCTGAGTGTCCCTCTCCCTCCCCTGTCTCACTTCTTCGGGGGTGAGCCCTTCCTCCTGCTCCAGCTCCTTCTCTAGGGCCAAGAGATCCAGCTGTGGGTCTGGAGAAAGCAAATCTGCCAGGAATCCAGGGTGAATGACTGCCTCCACCTAGAACAGAAAGAAGAGGCTGTGAGCATCCTTGGCCAGGAGTGGTCTGTGAGACAAGAAGGCCAGGAGGGAAAGTGAAAAGCAGAGATCCACCCCACTGTCCTCCACAAGGCGGGGATGGTCAGCGCGCGCACGCACACACACACACACACGCAAACATGCACATACACAGTCACACACAAAAGAGCACATATACAGAGGCACAAACACAGACACAAAGGCATACACACAGATAGACACAAACATATACACACAAACATCTGCGTAAACCTCCCCTAACACCAGGCTCAGGAGCAAGGAGCTGAGCTTAAGTCCCAACGGCCTGAGCAGAACCGAGATCTTGGGTGCTGAGAGTTCCATGCCCTGGCATCTTGCAGACCCCAGTCTCCAGGCCTAGCCTACTTTGGTGACAAAGTCCTCCTGGGAACACAGCTTGTCGATGTAGCTTAAGAGATCCGGGTCCGAGTAGGTGCCGTCCTCTTCCTGCTGCAGCTCATTTCCGTCCTCTCCCCATTCTGCATCTGAGTCGCCTGTGGCTGAGTGGACGGGCCCCACCAGCGCCTCCATGATGTCCATATACTCCCTCACAGCCTCAGGTGGAATGTCCTCGGGTGCCTTGGGCTCCGGGGGTCGCTGAGACCTGTGTGGCTTCGGGCGGGAGGGCTGGGCCCTGGGGCCGGACATCCTGGGAGCACAGGCTGCGGCAGAGCAGGAGGAAGGGAAGGAAGGTGAGGGGCTCCCGGTCCACCTCCTGACCACCGAGCGCACGCTGGTGAGGGCACTGTTGGGGGACATTGATGTGGGTGTGGGGGGGTCAGGACCACCTGAAGCTTCATGCACAGTTGGAGGGGGGAGGTAAGGGGGCATCTAAGAGAGTCACATGTAAGGAAGTGGGGAACCTCCAATTTTCCAGGGGTGTCCCCATCAAGCCCACTTCTTAGGCAGACTTTGTGTGCAGTCCTTTGACAGGGAGGCGTGAGAGAAGTTACAAAATTGACCAAGTCAATAATACCCCGTAGTGACAAAGGGCATCTGAGACCCCACCCCCCACCCACCGCCTCGGTGGCTGTTTTGCTTGAAAGACCAATGCCCCTGTCTTGAAGGAAGATGATCCACATGGGAACAGTGGCCAACCCTGGGCCCCTGTTACCTGTGCGTTCAACTCCAGTGGGAACCTGGGTGGCTGGCTGAAGGCCCACTTTCGGGACTGGGGGCCCCCGAGGATCCAGCTTCGGTGGGGCTGGAGGAGGCAGGCCCTGCGCGCACTGCATCCACTACAACTGCTGAACCTGCATCTCCTCCTCTGCCTCAAATTGCATGAACCTGGGGGGTGACGGAGGCACAGGCCACCCTGAGAAAATGGCCTGGGTTCTGGAGCCCAACAAAGGCAGCCAAGAATGAGGGATTGGGAGAGGATGTGCCTTGGGGCTGTCCACAGCAGAGAGCTGCTCCTGGAACTGATACAAGATCTGGGACCCTTCCTGCCTCACCAGCACTGGAGAGCATTCAACAGCATAGAGCCAGGTCGCTGCATTGAACCAGGTCAACGGGACACGTGGCTGACCCAGGGGGCACCCTCCCCATGCCCCCCATCCAGAGCCACATGAAGGGCTGACAGCCAGAGGCTGGAACAGGCATGTGTTCCCCACAGGGGTCCTTGCCCAAATCCAGGACCCTGGGTTGGGACTGAGAGTTCTGGAACGTAGACCTGGAGACAGGGCTCAGGAGAGGCTGGACGATGTGGATGCTGAGCTTAGAGGACAGGCCTTCCTTTCCTCTGAGAGGTGCTTGTTTGTTTGGTTTTGTTTCTTAAACCGAGGGGATTACCGTGGAGCAAACACTGGAAGGGCCAGAGACCCTTGGGCTGATGACAGCTGGCTTCCCCAGCCTCTTGAGGGATGCCAGGGTAACCACTCAGGCCACTTTTCGTGAGGAGAGGGGGTCCCAAATCTATGTCAGTGGCCGCCAGCCAGCCACCACTAAGGAAGCAGCAGGCTGGCGGGTGGAGCTCTTTCCCCAGCCCAGCCCATATGGCTGGAGTTGGACCCCTACTGGACTCACAGCTTCACCCTGCCCCGTCCTGAGACCTTCATGTGAGGGCACGGGTAGGTCAAACTCGGGAGGGCAGAGCTCGTGGTGGAGGAAGGACAGAAGAACCAAACTGTCAAGGTGAGGGAGGGGTTTCTGGAGGACTGTAGGGCCTCTGGGCTGTGGGCCCCCCGTTCCGAGCGACAGCCCTTCTCCTTTGTCCTCTCTGATGAGCACCCCCACGGCCAGACCCTGCCCTCACCCACTCGCCTCACCCCCCACGCAGCCCCTGGGCCCAGGACGCTGACTCACTTTTGCGCCATCTCGTAGTAGATCATCCGGTCAGAGTTGCTAATGTGCTGCCATTCCTGCACGGCCCTGCACAGTCCCTCCTCCAGTGTCATGGTGGGCTTCAGGCGGGCCAGGGATCGAAGCGCTGGGCTGTAAGCACTCGGGGTCAGTCTCTGTGCCCAGCCCAGCCCCCACCTGCCTGACCCCACCCACCAATGTGGACCACACATCACTCAACACAGCATGACTGAGCAACAGGAGAGTGAGAGGCAGGTGTCTGGGAGAGCAGAGACAAGCCTTCCCGGCTACGGCTGTCACCGCCTCACACTCACTCGAGGATGACCATCCACTCCCAGGCTAGAGCTGGGACACTGTGCCTTGGGGAGCTCTTTTCCTCTTCAAGGCTGCCTTTTCATAATAAAAATCACCATCATCAGTGAGGCGTGGCATGTGCCAGGCAATCTGCTCACACTTCATAGATTAGCCCAAGGAGTCTTCTGCACGGTCCTCTGAAGGTGAAGTGTGATTGTCCCCTTTTTACGAGGGACCGCAGGTTTAGGATGGAAATGCCTGCCAGGCTCACAACTCTAGTGGGAGAGAGCCCATGCCCTTAGGAGAGCTCTACCATCACCCTGTTCCTAGTGGAATTCTCCACATCAACAAAGTCGAGGCGTGCATGAAGCGCTCTCCTGGGCCCCGCGCTCCTCCCCCTTCTCCGAAGTGACCTCCCCTGGCCACGTACACTCAAGTGCTGTATGAAAGGAGACGTCAGCACAGGAGAGTGTGGCATCCACTCCTTGGCTCCTCAACTTACACCACGACCCTCTCTGACTGCAAGTCTTCAGGCCGTATTACCAGGATAATCATGGAAGAGCAAGCTGGCTAGACTCACAGGGGGGTGGGGTCAGTTGAGATAAGGCACATTTCAGTCATGATGTCATGGACTGGCAGGCTCGCCCGTATGACCGACAGTGTGCCTTCTCGTGGCGTGGACATCGCCCTCACACCTCGCTTCCAGTATCCCTAGAAACCTAACGTGCGAGTCCATCCCCAGTTCCTCTTTATCTAAGAGCTCCGATAAGCTCATGGCCCCCTGAGCGTTCACTCACATGAGAAAGCAGGAAGGAGCTTCTGCATCAGGACTCTGGGGAAGGTGTCTCCGGGCCAGTGGCTTGAGGCGCTGCCACCGTCGGAAGTTACTGTACACGCTCTGGTGGTTAGAGAGGCATAGGGCTGGTTGGTGTCCAGGCTGCCCTCCCTGGAAGTGCCATGTGGCCATGGCCCAGAGTTCACTGGGCGAATGTTAGGGGCCATCTGGGCAGCTGGTGGTGGAGCTTGAGGAGGAAAGCCTGGGGTCCAGCCTCCCTTGCCAGCCTGAGTAACTCCAACAGCTGGAGCAGTCACAGTGGTCTCCATCGCAGGGGTTGCTAAGAATATGGGTGCAGGACATGCAGCACTCCCGCTGAGGGCCCCTGGAGCGCTCCAGTTGAGGGGGCCCTGAGGAACGATAAAGGTCTGAGTCTGGGGGGCCTGCACTGGCCTCCCTTGTGACCTGACTTGTACAGTGAAGTTGCAAGCCCCAGGGGCACTGGGGCCACAGCCACCATTAGCCACCAAAGGCATCCTGGGGAAAGCTGGCAGCAGCAGGCTGCTGCCGGGAGGGAATGCGGGGGTGATGAGAGGTGGCAGGTGCTGCTCCCAGGGTGGCCAGTGCTGGGCGCCAAGAATGGGTGGAGGAAAGGACACTGCCGTGAAAGTAGACAAGGAGGCACCGGGGTTCATGGGGACATCCGTTGCCAGCACTGCAGATGCTGTTGAGGCAAAGGAAAGGAGTGAATGGAGGAGGAGAATGGGCAAGTGGGACTGAGGCTTTCTGCGGCATCAGAGTGTAAATCTCCACAGATGAGAGACTCTTGGACAAGGGAAACTGCAGCGTGCAAGTGTCTTCAAGTGATTTTCATGCCCTGACCTCCAGTTGAGAATTATTCCACTGGTGACCCCACGCCCATCCACCAAGCTCCCTGACCCATGCCTGCCGAGAAGAAATTGCCTCAGCAAGCACTCACTTGGAGAGCCTCCCTAAGGCACACCCTGGCACCTAAGCCTCACAGGCTGTCTCCCAAGACCTGGAGCTGTGTGGACATCTGGTCTGTGAGAAATGCCCCTCAGCCGGCGTACTAGCAGGTAGGGGCCTTCTGCAAGATAAGTTCTAGGCCCCCAAAGGCCCTTTGTGGACAGGCACTGTGTAAAATATTAGGGCCCCACCTCCTCCTCAGTCCTCCTTTTCCTGATGCTCAGTATAAATCCCCTCTTTCTTTCCTAGCCTCACAAAACAAAACAAAATGCTGGAAAATATCTCTAATGGAATCCTGATAAAAACCCATGACACAGGCCCAGAAAGGACCTGCATCTCAGAACAACCCACAGCAGATACGTAACATGGGCCAGGTCCTGCCACCCCTTCCCCAGTGCCCAGAGTCACTGTCATCAGTCAGGAGTTCTGTTCCTAGGGGCTTGGGGTGGTCTGAGAAGTAGGCACGTGTCCCTTAGATTCGGTCATTTCACAGCCAGTGATGGCTGCAGAGGATTAAACAAGGGCCAGGGAATTGTCATGTTACATTGGTCGTGGGAGTATAGACTGCCTGTGGTCCTTCCCCTTCCAGCTCCCAATAACGGAGAGACAATCTGAGATGCAGGCATAAGCCAGATGCCATGGCGATCAAGTTGTCTGAAACACATCCCTGTTCAGGAGAACAAGGTACACACCACGGTGCACCTAACTCACCAGAACAGATGTCATAGGACGTTTAATAGTAACACAGAAGATCATCTTCCTGATCCTGGGCTACACTCCTTCCCCCTTTAAAAGAGGAAGCAGGCTTCATAAACATTCCACCCGAAACAACCCCACTCCACATCTGTTCCCTGTCCATGAAGGAGTGACCTGAAATAGGAACAAACTCTTCCTCTCAAGGCAGCCTGAGGGTCCACCATGAGATACTGGACAAGATGAAGTAGGTCTGAAGTACTGCCATTCCACAAAAGGAAGAACAATTCAGAGCAACTCAGGAACCTGAGCCCTCTCTTGGCTGAAGTTACTCGTAATGGTTGCCCATCCCCTGTTGAATCCAAGGCAACAGTTACCTGAACTGACAAGTGAGCTCTGGGCTGGGAGGAGTGGACGAGGTGTGGGCTGCGGCAGTTAGAGTAACCCCCTGCCTAGCTCTCGGAGAGGACACTTCACTGCAGGTGTGGCCACACACAGCCCCATTGAATAGTTTTCTCACCAAGACCATCTCTCCCCACAGCCCCCTGAGATACAGTATGCTCCTGTTCAAATCCCTTTGAAAGATATGGTGAGGCAAGCTTCAGGTGCCTCAGGAACAAAATACAGCTCTAGGCTTTCCTCATGACCCTCCCTGTGTCACCACCAGGACATCACACACATCCTTACACACACGTTTCAAAGTGGCTTGTCTCCCTTCTAGAAAGAATCAGACTGTCTGCTGCCATCCTTTCTCCATAGCCAGGGCAATTCCTCTGGATCCACCTCCAACGACCCCTCCTCCCCAGGGCAGTCTCAGGTTTCTTCAGGCTCCCCAGTCTCCCCAGGTGAAATGTCCTTGTGCGTCCAGTGCTCTCTTCTCCCTCTACTTCAGTCCAACTGTGTGCCCACAGTTAAGTGTAACGTGTGAACCTGAAGGATGTGAGGATGGCAGGGTCTCTGAGAACACACCCCCAGCCTATAGGCTTACCTCCTATTGAAGCCATCCTGCAGGCTTGGGCACGGACTACTGCTGCCTGGTAGCCTCAATGAGAAAAGTCAAGACCAGGAGCCAGAGAGCGACCTGCTTCAGCAAACGCTCGGGATCCAAGTCAACGAGGGACACGTTTGAAAGTAAACCGGAAAATGCGGGCTGAACCGTTCTGCGGTGGGGGAGGGGCAGAGGGCACGTGGGTCGGGGTGGGGTGGCGTGCGCTGGGGGGACATTCCACGAGGGCTCTGGCAGGTAGGCAAGAACCGGAAGTTCCTTCCACCTCCCACAGTGGCAACACAATTGGCGTGTGCCTCTTTAGGCAGTTTATAAACTGTTGTTTTGATTCACGGCACCGAGGTTGAGCATGACAGTCCCTTCCTTTCACGTCTTTATCCATCAACCTAGGTTTTTGTTTTTTTTTTTTTTTTTGCGGTACGCGGGCCTCTCACTGTTGTGGCCTCTCCCGTTGCGGAGCACAGGCTCCGGGCGCGCAGGCTCAGCGGCCATGGCTCACGGTCCCAGCTGCTCCGCGGCATGGGGGATCTTCCCAGACCGGGGCACGAACCCGTGTCCCCTGCATCGGCAGGCGGACTGTCAACCACTGCGCCACCAGGGAAGCCCTGGAGCTTTTATAATGAAGGAAAACTTGTATGATTTGCAACCAATAACTTCATACTAGAGGAATGGTGAGGCAAAATATTGTACCCAGGCACTCAAGAAAGGCAGGCTTCCTTGTTGCTTCCTCCCTTTGTTCAGTCATTCAACCAATTATTTACAAGATTCTCACTCATAATTCTGATACAGTATTTGAAGGACTCTTCTCAAGGCCACTGATACAAAAATTGCACTGTGCAAAAATTAGCCAGTCCCAATACTGCAATCACTTTTGTAATACTTCAAAATCCTACACCCCACAGACAGAGATAATCAAATTAGCCCAAATGTAACTTGGGAAGACCAGTCACAGAAGGGAGTATCTAAAAGTCCTTTGGATCATGATCTCTGACTATTCCTGCACAGAAGGTGGGGGCGGGCATTGACTACTGAGAAAAAACATCTCTGGACATGCATCACAAGCCTCAGAAGACAGTTCATCTTCCACTCAATCACGAAACATTAAAGAAACGAAGAGATACCATGTTTGTGTCTTGTGGAGTTTTCAAGTCTGCACTTGGAGGCGCTTAGTGCTGTTACATGTGAGGGGTCTTCAGAGGCATCCTGTTGAGTGAGAAATGCTCTAATCTTGCATTTGACCAGAAAGCGGATCTGATGATTGAAGTTTCTTTGGGAAGTATTACAAAGTCAGGTCAGTAAGTTGATCCCGCTACTATTTTTGTTGTTGTTGTTTTATTGTCAACTGAAATTCTGCAAGATATTATAAAAAAGGAGGGAGGGAAAATAAAATTGTTCCCATACTACCTGTTGAAATTGGCCCAGATTGTCAACTCTTTCTCAAAATTATTTAAAAAAAAAACCCAAAACCGTACAAAGGAAACACCTGTGAACACGGAGAAAAAATATTCTAGTAGAGTAAATGCGTTGGAAAAACTCTAGGAACGGAGTCAGGAGACAGTATCTTAAGAGTGTTTCCCAGGTCTGAAATTCTTTGCTAGCATTGTTCTTTAACGGAAACTTCAGGTGTGCTAGGAAAAAGGACCTACTGTTTTTTTGAAAGGCATTAACAAGAACCAAGGAACGGCAGTCCAAAGGGCATGAAAGTACTTGCCCCAATTTGAGGCTACTGTGCTTACAGCGGAGCTCTCCAGAACTCTTTGTAGCTAAGTGCATGGGTTTCACGAGTGCAATATAAAACTCACGAGTGCACATTTCACAAGAGCTGGTTTTAAGAAGAGACCGTCACGAAGGTTCCCAGCGAGGAGCGTCGCCAGAGAAGTTCCGCAGCTTGCCCGACCCTCCATTTCTGTCCTCTCCTGCAGAGACCTCCTAGGCCCGCGCACCGCGCGCCTGCACGCCCGCGCACGCCTGTGCACGCCCACTGGGGCGGGTCTCTCGGGCACGGCGGACCGCCGTCCTCCAACAGCTCCCGGCGTCTGCTGGGGCAGTTTGCTCCGGAAGACAGGAGCGCATGCGGGAGCGCGGAGGGTGGGGCCCCAATGGCTGTCCGGCGGGGGAGGGGCCTGTCATGGCGGCCTGTAGAGTCAATTCTAGGAATCCTGAGGTAAGGGGTACGGGGACTTTTCACCCCTCAGGTGTCACCGCTCTGCACTGTTGTTCACCCTGTGGGTTATTTGTGCCCTTGTCCATGTAAGGAGACTCCCCACAATGTGGATTCACGCCCCCATAGAGCTCGATTCCCTTGAGATGTTTACCCCAGGATTATCGGCACCACTGGGGAGCCGGCTGCATGAAGGGTTCAGTGATTGCGGGGCCTACAGTGGGGGCTAAATAGTGTGTGCGAGCTATTAAACAGGTGCCGTTCTAGTCTGCACGTTGTGAAGAGTACAAAAGCTAGAGGGAAGTTCTTGCGAGTTGAAAACCCTCATCTGGTTCCGAAGGTGTAGCTCAGGTGATTGGAAAATGAGTGAAGATGGAAGGAACACACTCATCGTTTCACTAGTGTCTTCCTTCTTATCATAAAAACATCAGTCAACACTTATGTTCAAACTGCATTCTTTTGTCGGTGATGCGAGCAACTTTGCTGAATGTGGTAATAAACATGTATTTGTAGTCTGGTGTCAAATCATGATTGATTTGCAAGCATAGATGGGGTCTGTACATACTTAATTGGTTGGTGGGAATCTGATAGGTAGTCAAATGTGTGGGTTGGTTTTGTCCGTGGATATTTATGTTTGAAGGGAGGTCATGCCTGTGTTTTTGTGAGAGTGTGTAAGAGTGAGCGTTGTATTTGGAGGGTGTTGAGATGTGACGCAGGCATACTCAAGGAGTTGGTGGTTAGGTGTTTGTAATTTGGTGTTTGGGGAATATGTTTACATGTGTTTTTTTCACCCCTGAATTTGGGGATTTGTGTGTGTGTAATGGTGGATTTGGAAGGATTATCTGCATATGCGTAAGGGCCATGTCAGGAAAAGTAGTGGTGTATATTACTTTGGGTGTCCAGTCTGTTAATTTTGTATATTTGGGGAATGTAGGCTGATCATTTGTGTATTCAGGGCATGTTGTATGGTTATGGGGTGTTTGTGGGTGTGCATTTTCAGGAGCTGTGTATGTATATTTGGATGTGTAGAGGGCAAGTCTGTGACTATTTTATGGGGCTGGTGGATGTTGAATGTGTAGGTATGTTGTGTTTGTATGATCCTGTATTCTGCAAGATGGCAGAGTTCATTCTGTGTGAGAGGTTGGGAATATGGGGTTATGTATACGCCAGTAGTGTGGTACTGTATGTGTATTTGGAACAAAGGGCGTATAGGGTGACATTATTGTCTATTTGTAGTGTACTGGGTAATCGTGGTTCTATTTGGGACTTGTGGAGAGTTGTGTGTTAAATGAGTTTGTGTGTGTATTCAAGGGGCATGGCCACTGGGAGGAATATTTGCTGAGGCTGTGCATTTGTAATTTTCAGTAGGAGCCTCTTAGGCTTATGTATTTGGGGAAGTGAGTATATGTGTATCTGATAGAGAGGTGGGGTTCTATGTTTCTACAGGGAAGATGGACAATTGCATTTGTATGTATTAGAAATATGTGATACGGGTATTTGTTAGTACTTGCATATGTGTGAGCTGGCTCCTGATAGCTAGGGATAATTTGATATATGGAAGTTGTTTCATAAATGGTTTGCTGGAGATATTTCCATGTATCTTACTTGTGTATTCTAATCCGTGTGCGTGTCCATCATCAGGTGCATGCATTATCAGAGTTTGTTCATAAGGTATGGAGTTGTTAGGAGTATTCAAAGTGTATTTCTTTGGAGAACGCTAGGGTGTTTATACATGTGTTTGGTAGGAGTAAGAGGTGGTCTGTCTATATGTTCAGGGTGAGGGTAGAAATGTATATATACACACACACACACATATACAGTTTGTATGTTGGAGTAGTGGTGGGGAGCTTGTATTCTGGAGAGGTAGCATAATGTATAGTGTTTGGGAGGGGATCCATATGTTCAGGGGTTAGGAATATTTGCATGTGTGTGTCCATAGGTGTGTGAGAATTGTGTATGTATCTTAGTAAGACTGCAGAGGTTGTCGGTGTTTTTCTGTTTTGAGTGTGTCTGAGCATTTGGGGTGTATACTCATGAGTAGTTTGTGGATGTGTGTATTTGTGATTTGTGAGTGTAGCAGGAGGCTTTGAGTCCTCTATGTGTCTATTTCAAAATGTAATGCCTGAAGAATTTAGTGGTGTTGCTTGTATGTGTGTTCTCAGTATTAGTGAGGTGGACTTATATGGACAGTTGACCCTTGAACAACATGGGTTTGAACCACACGGGTCCACTTATAGTGGATTTCTTTTTCAGTAACTACTACAGGACTACTACAGGATCCATGGATGCAGAGCCACTGCACGGAGGGTTGGCGCCCTAACCCCCAAGCTGTTCGAGGGTCAGCTGTCTTTGATCAGTATAGATTATTTGTGTCTGTGTGTGTGTTTGAGTTCCTGGGGCTTCTGGGGTATGTATTCTGTGGGACGTGAGAGTTTAGTTTGTGTGTTTGGAAACCAGTAGGCTGTGTGGGTTCTGTGTGTGTGCGGGAGTCCTGCAGTCTATGTATTTTAGGGCTGTGGGATTGCATATGGGTCTTTTGTTGGGTTGCACATGAGACAGTTGTGTACTTGGTGACCCTGTGTGCTTAGGTACTCAGCGTGTACATCTGGATGGCATATTGGTTGCACATGTTTGTTTTCAGGCCCATGTTGTGTGTGTATATATAGTTGTGAGAGTGGAATGTGAATATTCAGGGTGAGTAAGGTTTCATCTGTAAAAATTTAGGTAGTAAGAGGTGGTCTGTTTGTGTATTTATTCAGGGTGAGGGTGTGTGTTCAGGAGATATATATATATATATATATCTATGTACAAACACAAATGTGTATGTGGTGTCCTTTTGGTTATATATCTGTGGTGGGAGTTGAGAGTTCTCCTTGGGGTGTAAGTGGATTCTGTGCACATATTCACAGGAAAAGTTATGGGATGTGCTGGAACTGGTTCATACTGTCTTGGGAGAGTCAATGGTGCATATCTCTTCCCAGCTGTGTGTTTAGTGATGTCAGGTGGGTAGCTTGAAATTGGTCCTGCTGGGAATATTTATACCATGTAGATACCATAAGTGAAGTCTTTCCCGCCTTTCTCGGAGAGCTTTTTATCAAGCACTTAGCAGCGTACCACTGATGTGCGTGTTTGGATTGTGTATGTATGAAGCAAGAATATTTGGGCATCGGTGGGTACGTATGGGACCCTCATGTGAATTGTGAGTGGGGCATCTGGGGCTATGGGCCCTTGTATATGTGCATTGACCCTGGTAATTGTGAATCATTGCATTGCTCCTATCAGGTTGGTCTGTTCTTTAGGGCCAGAGAATCCCCATAAATGTTGTTGATTCCCAGTAGAAATCATGCAGATGGATACAGGGGTGTCTGTACCTTAGGCAGGTGGACACTCCTTCAGCATTTGTGTGGTCCTAGCATCTGGGTCCCTAGAAGGGGGCGCCTGGCGGACAGATGGCCATGCAGAGCAGAACCTTCACAGGTGTGTTGTTGGCATGACAGGCAGCAATCAGAAAGTCATGGGGCTTCCTGGATAGGAGGTCAGATGACCAAGGGCTCTCCCAGGAAAACCCCCTGAGAATCAGTTGGACAGCTACAGGCGTTCCTGGCTCTTCTGTGGCACAGCGGACGTGCAAGGACACCCTCCACATGGGGTCCAGAGCCATGTGTCCCTGAGCCCAACTGCCCCAGGGTGGTGGGAACTGTTGCATATCAGGCTGGTCAACTGTATCACTAGGTCTCAACCAACCTGTCTCATGGAAACCTAAGTCCTCACGGATAGGCAGGACCTCTAGGGATCACTGAGCTGACAAGGACAGAGGTAGGGAGGCTTTGTCACTGAGGGAGAGTTGGGGACTGAGACCTGGAGAGCCTGGGGAGTCCCACTCTGAGGAGATGTGGCTCTGATGTTCCCAAACCCTTTAGACATGTTCTCTGTTCTTTTCTGAAGGCTCAAGATGCTTCTAGCAGTGGGAAGCTTATCTCAGTTTCATGTTTCTCTGATAGCATGAACTGACCCTTTTATTCACTCTTCCACATCGAGCTGCAAACCCATCAGAGGGAACCATGTGATCGTTGTAGCCACCAGCTGACCCCACAGCCACCTTGTGCCTGCCTTGGACCCACCCAAGCATTTCTGAGCCTTCTTTATGGTGAGTTTTGTGGCCTTTTCTCCCTCATTGTGACTCCTCCTGCCAATAAAACATGCTGTGAATGTTAACAAAAGGAAACCTGCACTAGAATTGGAGTCTGGAAGGCCCGTAGAGGGAGCTCTCATGCCGTGCCACTCATCATCAATTACCCCAACAGGAAGAGGTCATTTACTGACCCCAAAGATGACGTGCAACCACTTTACTACCCCAGCTGGAGGAGGGAAGACTTCCTTCCTGGCCAGCAACAAGAAATAGAAAATAGAAATAGCTAATAGAAAATTCCGCAGTTTAGCCAATGAGACGCCGTTGTCACCTGAAGTTTTACTTTCCTCCAGTGAACTTTCATTTTTTCCCTTGATGATGACTTTCTTTCCTTGTCCCACCCTCCTTACTATACAAGTCTTCTGGGACTTCCCTGGTGGTCCAGCAGCCAAGACTCCGCGCTGCCAATGCACGGGGCCTGGGTTCGATCCCTGGTCGGGGAACTAAGATTTCCACATGCCATGTGGCATGGCCAAAAAAAAAGAAAGCCTTCCATGTTGTGTAACCCGTTGGAGTATCTCCCTTTCTATCAGATGAGATGCTGCCTGATTCATGAATCGTTTAATAAGGCCAATTTATTCAAAATTCAAAGTAAATCTTCCAATTTACTCCGTTAAATTTTGTTTTTTAATACATTGGGGGCATGCAGAGGTGGCCACTAACAGTTTAATATGTATCCCTCCAGAAATGTTCTGTATAAAAATATGTATGTGCACTTTTCTAAAATCCACTCTTATGATTGCTACTGCTAACAAGATGATTTTATGATTAAATGCTTATCTTTTTAAAAAGAAAAAGGTAAATATATTGGTGGCAGTGATGGGATCTGAAGCAAATTTCTGATAACATTTGGGACAAGGAGGAACAGGTGTGGTGCCCACAACTCCTTTGAGTTCACTGTCTTTCTTGCCATTCCTGAAGGTTGTTGGTAAGCTCCTCTTGGTTTGAGCTCCATTCTCTTTGCGTTTGTGCTCCCAATCTAACTGGCTTTCCTTTACAGGGCAGGTCAGTTTGGCTGGTAGAGGATTCTCCTTGAGGCCAAACCCCTAGCCTTTCAGATGGAAATTCCCAGGACACAGTAACATCTCTTGGTTATTGCCAGTATATTTTTTGAGTGGTAAACCATAGCCCCTAATTTTGTTCCCTGGATTCCACACTGGGCACTGCTGACAGTGTAGTCTGCACTTGCCCATCTGTTTGGAATCAGCCCCCAGTTTCCATGCTTGGAGCTGTTGGTGGTGGCTATAGTTCTCCATTTTGTTTGGAATCAGTTTGCAGTCCCCCTTCCTTGGGATTTGCCGTTTGGATCTTTTTCCTCAGTCCAAGGATCCCTGGGAATCGGTGGTGGTGCATACCAGGCCTTCTTTTGTCCAGGACATAGTAACATCTCTTTGTTACTGCTGATATATTAAGGCGCAGGTTTTTTGTGTGTTCTTTTGGGTTGACAAAGGCTAGCTAAGGAAATGAGATCCTTTATCGCCCAAGAGTTGAGAATGCCAGCTTCTGGCACACCTGCTTATTTTATATTTAAGAACTATGGTCCTGGAGGTTGTAGATATTTAGAAAGATGGAAAAATTATACTAATATTGATCTAGAATTACAGTGGTCATTGTGGGGCATGTTCCAGTTAGACAAGATTGTACATTTAAGGAAACCACTAGAGAGCAAGGGTTCACAGATTGCACAGGGAGAATGAGATGCCTGCTTTACTTGGTATGTAAAAGTTTACAGACGGTTTCAAGATTCCAAAATAGCTTCGTTTAGAGACTTAGAACAAAAAGCTAATGAAACATTAAAGAGACAAAAGGTACCTGAGACAAAAGACCGTAGGACGGATGTGACTGCAGACGTACCTCCTACTGTCCCCCCCTTTCCGTTGTCACCCGAGGACTCTTGTGTTACTCATTTCCTGTCTGAAATACTTCTCTATTCCAAAGAGAATATTTAACAATTGCCATTTAAAGTAAAACTACCTGAGGTTGCAGGTGAGCCCCCTCAGGTGTCCTTTACCCCTTGGTCAAAGACTGAACTGAGAGCTGTAGTCAAAGAATTCTCTAAACCTTGGAGGAACCCCCAACATTTTTTAAAGAACTTAGAGTCACTGTCAGGGCGTATGTCCCCAAACTGCTAGATCTTTATCCACTTGTACACATGTTGGTAGGACTGGGGGAAGCCCCAGAATGGATGTGGGAAGCAAAATGACATAATCCCTAGGATGATATTCAAGATCCTCAACCTAAAAAGGCTTGCAGAATAACAACTAACCTTTTATAAGCTATTCCTAAAATCTTCCCTGCTCACACTTGGTCTGTTATTAATTGGCCTAATGATTGCTCTATTATTCACTCATACAAACAAAAGAGGGGTGAATCTGTGGAAGACTTTGGAGCCAGTTTGGAAGCTCTCTTTTTACAGCAGTTGGTGTTCCAAGGAATAAAAAGGCCACTCAGCCTGCTTTAACTGCCCTCTTTGTAAGTGGATTATCTTCTGAGATGAGTGGATTGATAAAAGGGCAGAAAAGAGGGTGGGAGGCTATAGGCCTGACTGAACTCGTGACTATAGCTGAGCATTTTGAAAGGACCTTGGAGCAAGACCACAAACAGAAATCCACCAAGCTCATAGCCTTACAGTTACAACAGCTCTAAGGCAAGGGACACAAAATGACACCTGGGCCTCCCCCATTACAACCTCCTAGGGGTCCATGATCAATTTGATGACCCAAAGTTAATGTTTCATTTGTAATCAGTGAGGACACTGGAAAAAGAGGTGTCCTCAAAGGTCCTATGCAAACTCTTCACAAATGCTCTGATATCTGTCTCAAAGGGAGGGCCCCCCCATGACCCTCTCCCCTAGTTGGCAGAACTCCAGAGGTTCTCTGGTAAACTATTAGCAGCAATGACCTTAAACAGCCCAGAGGAAAATATAATGAAAAACGGCCAAATTTTAGTTGATACTGGAGCTATGCTTTCTACTTGAAACCCCACTCTCATATTTTACTTTGAAATCTACATTAAACTCTAACCCTAACTGTAAACATAATTACCTAACCCTTTAACACCCTACCCCTAGCCCTAACCAGAGCTGTGCTTTCTACTCTAAATCCCACCCTCAAAGAACAACAGGTGCCTCTGAGTAAAGAGGATGTTTCCATAGTGGGAGTACCTAATACAGTTCAGAGAGAATTTTTATCTCAACCAAGATTCCTTTCTGCTATGCAGTATAGCCCCAGTTAATCTATTCAGTAGAGATCTCTTTTCTAACTTCAAAGGGCCAGTACATTTTGCCTCCAGTGGAGATCTCACCTTAAAATTTCCTGATCAACGTGAACCTGATCAGTTATGTTCCTTACAATCTGTCCTGGACCTAAAAGCGGAAGTTCAACAAAAGTTCCCTAATTGGATGGAGATGCCTGCAAATTTGGGGGCTACTTCTGACAGGATGCCTGCAAATTTGGGGGCTACTTCTGACAGTGTTAACATCAGAAGAATAAAAAAATGCAAACCTATAAAGATTCAGATAGATGTAGCTAAACCTCTCCCTAGGTTTCCTCAACAGCTATTAAAGCCTGCGGTCATACAAGGTCCCATAGCTATTGTAGAAGACCTAATTGCCCAGGAGGTAATCATTCGTGTACTCGTCCCTGCAGCATGCCAATCTTGCCTGGTTGGAAACCTGGCAGGATGGCGATTTGTCCAGGACTTGGGAGCTGTTAATAAAAATAGTTTTTCCCTGTTTTCCTGTTGTTCCAAACCTAGCCACCCTTGTGTCACAAGCTTGAACTGACTTGAAATGGTTTACAGTTGGAGACCTTTGTTCACCTTTCTTCAGCATCCCGGAGACCCAACAGCCAATATCTACATGGCTTTACTTGGAACAATCAACAATATACCTGCACTTTTATGCCTCAAGGGTTCACTGGGACTCCTTCTTTTTTCCTCCCAAGTACTTCACCAAGATTTAAGTACCCTCTAGTTCCCTGAGAAATCAGCCTTTTTACCATATGGAGATAACCTCCTGCTGTACTCAGCTACTGTAAAGGTTCCATAAGGCATTCATAAAAGATTCCATTTATTTGCTGCAACAGTTAGCTGAGAAAGAACAAAGGAAAAATTACAATTATCCGTAGACGCTGTTCATTACCTAGGACGTAATCTAAGCACTGAAGGAATTCAGCTATCTCCAGAGAGAATTAGGCTGATACAGGAACTTCCTAGACTCACAACTAAGTGCTAGCATTGTGGATTTCTAGGTTTAGCTGGTTATTGCAAGCTCTAGGTTCCAAATTTTTCTGTTACCTCTTCCACTCTGTGAACTTATTAAAGATTTAGTTCCTGAATCCTTTGCTTGGGAAGATAAACACAAGCAGGTTTTTTTTTTTTTTTTTTTTTTTCGGTACGCGGGCCTCTCACTGTTGTGGCCTCTCCCATTGCGGAGCACAGGCTCCGGACGCGCAGGCCCAGCAGCCATGGCTCACGGGCCCAGCCGCTCCACGGCATGTGGGATCCTCCCGGACCGGGGCACGAACCCATGTCCCCTGCATCGGCAGGCGGACTCTCAACCACTGCGCCACCAGGGAAGCCCCAAGCAGGTTTTTATAAGGCTAAAACAAGCACTGCAAGAGCTGCCTGCCTTAGGGTTACCCAAATGATCAGGTTCAGGTTGATCCGTAAACTTTTTTTTTTTTTTTTTTTTTTTTGCAGTACGCGGGCCTCTCACTGTTGTGGCCTCTCCCGTTGCGGAGCACAGGCTCCGGACACGCAGGCTCAGCGGCCATGGCTCACGGGCCCAGCCGCTCTGCGGCATGTGGGATCTTCCCGGATCGGGGCACGAACCCGTGTCCCCTGCATCGGCAGGTGAGTTCAACCACTGCGCCACCAGGGAAGCCCGATCCGGATACTTTAAGGTGAGATCTCCACTGGAGGCAAAGTATATTAGCCCTTTTAAGTTCGAAAAGAGATCTCTACTTAATAGATTAACTTTAGGTTATTCAAAACCTTTTCCTTTATTTGTGCATGAAAGGCATAATCAGGCCGCGCAGAACTGTGTGAGCATGGTAGTAAACACAGGCCTATTGCCTGTTATAGCATACAACTTGATTCAGTTGCTTTTGCCTGTCTCAGGTGTCTTAAGGTTATAGCCACAACTGCAAATTTAGTGGAAGCCTTGGCAGATTTGACTCTAGAAAATGAAGTTTATTTGCAAACTCCACACCTTGTCCACAGTCTTCTTAACGCTGAATTGACAACATTTCTCTGCAAGTATCACTGGATTAACTTCCTGTGAAATCCTGCTTTCACCACCTAATCTTTAAACGTCACACCGTTCTCAGTCCTGCTACACTACTACCTCTGCCTCACAAAGGTGAGGGCCGTGACTGCCAGGTAACAGTGTCCCATGGGAATTCCCTGGGAGTCCATTGGTTAGGACTCCGAGCTTCCACTGCAGGGAGCGCGGGTTGGA
This sequence comes from Mesoplodon bidens, assembly GCF_964165515.1. Lineage (NCBI taxonomy): Eukaryota > Metazoa > Chordata > Mammalia > Artiodactyla > Ziphiidae > Mesoplodon > Mesoplodon bidens. The sequence continues at coordinate 52,650 of NW_027672698.1, read as the reverse complement.
TCTCTGGTCGAGGAACTACGATCCCACGAGCCACATGGCGCGGCCCAAAACAAAAACAAAACAAACAGAAAACAGTGTCCCACTTTGTGACACCGTGTCCTGAGTAAAGATGTTACCAAGTCCAAGGTTGCTCTGCTTGCCGCACGACAGGCCATAAATCGGAGATGAGGTGTTGAGGCAAGGAATATGACTTTATTCAGAAAGCCAGCAGACCGAGAAGATGGCAGAGTAAAGTCTCAAAATAACCATCTTATCGGGGTTTGGGTGCCAGTTTCTTTTATAATACAGAGATGGGGAGGAGATGAGGAGGTAAAGTAAGAAGGCCATAAGTTGTGCGAATAGCCCCTGGAATGGCCAGCCTCGGGGAGGAGATGTGTTAATTTCTTCTTAATTGTAGCCATCCACAGGTGGAAGGAGTCCATATGTTTCCCTGAACAAAGGCACTTTGGTTTAACATTCAGACAGAGGGACAGGGTTCCCCGAGGCAGGCCATTATGTACAGGAACAGACAGTATCCTTTTAGTGAACAAAAGCAGCAGAAGGCAAAGGTTAAAGTAAAAGGAACAGATCCCATGTGGAGTCCTATTTGGCTCTTCCCTGTTACAATTCCCTACTGTCAATGTCCATTCCACAGTCTTGTGGATAAAAGGGGGTGACGGCCCTTCTAATTGCTTCATCAGATGGATCTTTCCGGGAGTGTCCACCATTGGTGCCAGTGTTCCAAACGTTGGGTTTTTGTTTTTTTTGTTCCTCTCTGGAAAGTGTGTCCTTTACACCTGTAGCCTTAAAAAAATATTCTCAGCCTAAAAGTTGAGAGTTACGACCTCTTTGATGGGAATTTTGAGGGCTTCAAGCCTGGGAGGCAGCATCTCAAGTTAAGGAATTCAGCACTTTTCTATGGACGGGAAGATGCCAGAGTCTGGGCTCACTGAAGTCAGTCATTTGATATGTGCCTCAGCTATCCGGGGCCTGTATCCTATATTCTCATATCCTGAGTTTCGTCAGGGCTCACCGGCTCACGTTGGGGGGCTGCAGTCACTAATGTGTCAGGAAATATTCCATTTCTCAGATCCTCTCCTCTTGGTCAGGATTTTGACCCATATTTGGAAGACGTTTCAGGATCAAATTTTGTCCCACGGCGCTGGGAGGCTCATCCCAGGTCAGGGGAGAATTCTTGATATGCCACTCCAGGTGCTAGTTTTTGGATTAGGCCCTATTGCTAATTAAAGATCTTCTGGATCCTCTGTCTAATTATGATCCAGGAGACATTTTCCCTTGTTGCTTCCTCCTGTACCTAGAATCACACTATTACAATTATTTCATGTTATAAATGTGGTCTATTTTCTCAAGATGTTTAGCCATTGAAGTATTGTTGGAGGCCTGGTTCCATACTGGGTACTGTAAGAGACGCCAGTCTTATAAAGTAGACAGGATATAAGTAATGCAGCTAGTAACGTTAACAAAGACACAGTACAGCAGGGAGACACAAAGAGCAAACAATCTGGAAACAAAGAACAATGATCAGTATAATTACTTGTAATCCAATTGCAATAGCGAGCGACCAGAGGTACCATAACTGATTTAGTGAGCCATCCGCTGTTTCAGTGTACCAGCAGTGCGTACTTAGACGTGCATGGCTTAATCTTTGGGACAAGCATATGCTACTGGCAGGATCACCCAGGTAGAGAGAAAAAGATAAATGTTTCAATTCTGCTTACAAGGGTATAATTTAACAAATGACTGTAAATCATAATGAGTTGAAGGGGAGCGTTTTGCTTACACCTGGAAAACACAGAGTTAAAACAGTCATTTTTCAGATAGAAACCATAAAAATTATAACCATAATTATAACCAAAATTATAACCATAAGTATAACCCTTTTACCCAGGCATGTGCAACTAATCGTTTTTGTTAACAGCTTTATGAAGCCATCAGGTTTCCCATTAGAATTCTTCAAGTTCTTACCCAGTTCACCTTTATGGTTTGAAAATCAGAAACTTGTATTTATGCAAAGGTCCTTTCTATAAATCTTCTTGAAGAGGAAGCATTTTTGCAAAGGCATCAGAGTGAAACCATGACTGTGTACAATGGTGAAAGACTTAAGAAGGCACGTTTCAATCTGATTACAGTGCAATTGAGAAAGTAACGTGGTTACTGCGGTGACATGCAACACTTTCAGACAATAAAGAGAATTCTGACTGGTAACATTTTACCAGGACATACCAGATTTTAGGAACTCCATATAATCTGTAGAATACCTGTGTCATTTGGCATACAATAGAACCTAAGAAGATTTATTGCTTATTTGACAACACTTCCTGTGTCATTCAACCTAATTAGTTAATATCTCTCTTTGGGGTGTTTCAGGGGCCCTTTGAAGCACCCCAAAGTTAGCTAGAGGTCAAAGGAACTTCATTATAATTTGATTTGGGAAGTTTTGTCAAAAAAATAAGAAAAGGGTTTAAAACAGATAGGATCCCATGTCACTATGAAACAATAGTTATTCACTTAGCCAAAGTAACAATAAAAGATTTCAAAGGCAAGTACAGAACAGATCTCTTAAAAGGTAGAAAAACTTAAAATCTGGTATCAAAGGCAGTCCAAAATCTTAAGAAACCTTGTCTTCTTAACAGAGAGAAAAGCGAAATTCAAGTTGTGCACCAGCTTACTTTTAAAACGTATTTACTCAATTAAACTTATTTTAAACTTAGTCCTGACCACGTACAGAACTCTTTTTTTCAGGGTCCACTTTCCATAAACCTTCTGTCACTTACTTTAGCACAATTCTGACTTTCAAGTGGTCAAATATCTGGAGAGATTAATTTTAGATAGACCTTCCTAAAAGATAAGTATTTTAAAAAGTTCACCTAAAGCTCTTACCTCATTTGCATTTTCTTTCCTTAAAAGTTTCTTCACATCAAGTTATTTCCTTGCTGACAAATTTGCAACAGATATAACAAGATTTTATTTAGCTTATATTAAACGTAGGCACAATAAAAGTATTATACTTAATGTTGATGACTCTAACAGCATGTCTCTATTAATTAGATCAACAAACGAACGTTAATAGCAGGTCTTAATTAATACTGAATATTTCCCAGTTCACATGAACCTGAAGCTCATGTAGCTCAGTTTCTCTTGTATTTAGAATAGTTTGGTGTGTAAGTGCTTACTTTTCTTTAAGCCAATTAAATAGAGCTCATCCACAAATCAACCTCAGCAATGTTATCCAAAGACAAAGACACATACAAGGACACAAACATACAGAGACGTCATGGTTGTCATTTCAGAATTTCAGCACTGAGTCAGGTACAGCCATGTGAAGCCCATCAGTTTAGAAAAAGAGGTTGGATTCAAATTAGGTTTCTGGCAGATGGAACAAATCCAACTCACTTGTCTAGATGGCTGAATTTTTACAGAAAAGACACTTAGGTTTTTTATTTATCCTTGATAAGTCAGTTTCTAAATTACTTTACCCTCTTTCAAAAAGGTGCATTTTAGAAAGATGGCAGAGATGAGAGTTCCTGAGAAGACCAGAAAGGACATTTGCATCTCAAAGATACAGGCAAGTTTTTCCTAGGATGACTTTGTTTCCCCTTTGTTTAATATTTACAAGCCTCTTAAGATAAACAGGGAGGGTTTGGGGAGTGGTATCTATTGGAGAGTCAATCAACTCATTCCCCACTGTCAAAGTTCCCTGGGGCTCCTGTGGGGAAATTAGAATCGGACGCCTCAAGGCCAAGGGAGTCCCCTGGCCTCTTATAGGATGTCCGCACAAGGGAACTTGCCCTGCTGTGGATGTGGCTCCCAGTCCAAATTGGGTGGCTTGTGGAGTCTTAGATGGTGATACTAAATCAGGCTCCTGTCCTCTGGGGGTTAACACAGAAACTTCTATTTGATCCCCGTGGGTAGGGGAAACAGGAGGTGGTGAATATGATGGCGGCATGGGGGGAGGGTGGGCAGGTGGAACAACTGCCGGTGCAGCTTGCTGTTTTGCAAAACACTTCTAACTGCGAGATCCTATAAAAATTGAGTGAGCCATTTAGGGGCTACCGCCCTTGTGATCCTATATTTTGGGTCCACACCCTATTACAATAGTATACATGTCTTTCTTAGTCATAGGCTCAGGGCTATGTTACACCCATTTATCTACTATAGGCCCCAAAGGGCTCTCCTTCAGGGTTGATGGAGTATTTCCCATTTTGTACACCCAAACGCAAAAGACGCAAACAAATTCTGGCATCAGTGCACACAAAACCAAGACCAAAACCAAGGAACCAGTTCCCAAATCGGTTCTGAGGGGGTGTAGTGGTGTAGAGAGCAGCCGTCTGGTGCAGAAGCCCACAGGCAGCTAGGAGGAACTGTGTTAGTCCAAAGGGTCCGGGACACATAGTCCATTCTCAGCCCAGAAGGAGCAGCCAGGGGGAACCAGTGGGAGGGCTTGACTAATTGAGCTTTGTGCCTGCTATAAAGCTTATTGTTTAGCTCTTGGCCAGTAAACTATGGAGGGTTTGTACGTGGCTGCATAAATGGGTCTAAGAATGATAGACAAGTGTGGTATTCGTTGCCTCCAAAGTGTGGAGAGACCTAAGTAAGATGTGTTGGGCTTGCTATAGTGTGTTGGGGGGCTGAATAGTTAACAGCTGAGGTTTAGCTGCAAAAGGAATTTTCTGGCTTTTAGAGGATCAGTTAATGCCCAGAAATTTAATAGTTGTGGACAGCCCTTGAATTTTATGTGGGGCAATAAATAGCCCACCTGTATGTTATAGATGGGTCACCAACCATGTTAGGGCCTTGTGCACCAGTCTCCTGAGGGGCTGTGGCTTAGAACCTCAGTATAGTGCCAGACGGTGCAAGGGGACCCCAGGTCTTGCCAGCAAAGACTGTGGGCAATAGCTGGGCTGTTAAGATAGCCAGTAGGCAGACAGGTTAAAACATACTGGGTGCCTTCTGAAGTAAAAGTAGACTGCAGCTGGGACTCCTTAATAACTGGTACTGAATAGAACATAACAGCTAGATTGTCACAGCAAAGTAATTCCCTGGAGCCCTTTGGATATCCTTAATGAACTGGACAATGTTGGAAATGGGAGCCTTAATAGTGGGTAGCAGCACTTATATTTCAGTAGTTGATTATAAGTCACCACTCATTAATAGCAGCCAAATGGGGAAATTGAAAAGGAGAAATGGTGTGTTTAATGACTTCTTCTTTTCATAAATTCTGAATTATGGGCTGCAATCCCACAGCCCCCTGTCATACATGTTATTGGGGGATATTTACTGTCTTAGGTGGCAGTCTTATGGGCTCCCAGTTTCAGCTTCCACCAGGAAGGCCAGGAATTTGGGTTTGTTCCAAATGGCGTTGCAGTACATCAAGGCATCCATAGCTGTAACGGGAAAGGGTAGGGCCAAAGGGGCTACCACCCCTAAAAGATTTTTAATAAAGATTGTTTCAATAGTGACATTCAATGGAAGTTGAATGCTTTCTACTCCCCTGACTACTATGCCTTGTAATCTAAAGTGTGGCCCTTGCTTATAATTGGAGGGGTTCCCAGGAGGCACTGTAATTTGAGCTCCTGTTGTCAATGAGAGCCATAAGAAAATTTGTTTATGTGTGTCCCAAGGAAAATTAGAGAAGTATATGGGCAAGTGTCCCAGAGGAAGGCCACGCTCCAGGGATCTGCCAGGTCCCTAAGGCAGAGGCGTTGGCAGAGGTCAGGGTACAGTATTCGGAGAGGTGACGGCTACCCATCACTCCAGTCTCCGGAAGAGTCTGCAGCGCCTGAGCAAAAATTTCTAACTTGTGCTTGGGCGGTCTCAAGTTGACATCATTAGGGACCCCCATCTCCAGAGCTGCCAATACAGGGAGGTCTGTTAGTCATCTCATGAAGGATGGAGCTGTGTGATGGCACCACCCCTTGGTGGAGCTCAGTAAGGGTCCCAGAAGTCCCTATATCCCTTAAGGGTCCTCTGCTGGGTTCCTGGCCAATGGGGCAGCGGGGCCCATGTGCCTTTACTGGCAAGCGAGATTTGGGGCTTCCGAAAACTTATCTTTTTCGTATCCAGCTACAACATGGATGCAGTCCCACGCCTGTTGGACTGTATCTGCCGTTTCTTTGAATCGTAACAGCGTGGCTCTACAATTAGGGGGAGCACCCTTCTCCCCCTTCCCTTGGACAAATGTTTTCTAGAAAAATTTGCCTTTCAACCATGGTATAGTTACATGTCTCTGTTTCTTGTTCATGCTGGTCATCTGATGTTTTGGTGCAATGGATGGTGACAGGGAACACCTGGAATGGAGTTTCCTCTTCCTGACTCATACGCTGCCACTTCCTGTTTAGGGTGTCCCAGTCAGCCTGGGTGGGGTCAAGGGATGACTTGCAACAGCAGCAAGAAATGCAGCAACATAGGAGGCACTTACCTCAGCGGCATTTGCCCGTTCAGGGTACCGTGATGCCCCTGGTACAGCTGCCTCTATCATCGGTTAGGGCTGTGTGGGGAACTCTTGGATGTATGTTTAGGGCATAGGATGGTTTGGGGTAATAGTAAAGCTGTGTAGAGACTGTGTATGTGTGATCTGGGGAGAGATGAGGGGCATGAGTGCCTTTGTGAGTGTACGGTTGGTGTAGCATGGTGTGGCTGGGTGGTGGACTGCTTCTGGCTGTTTTGAGGCTATGTGTGCAGGCATTTGAGAAGAGGTAGGGGTGTGCATTTTAATGCTCTGTGTGTTGGATCTGTGTGTATTCAGAGTGCAGGGGTTATACACATGCTCATCCTGTAGGGTAAGAGTCCAGGGAGTGTATTTTTGATGTGGAGGAATTTGCAGAGATTGGGGTTGTCAGTGTAAACTGGGGCCGCCAGCTGTGTGTGTATCATCAGGGGATGTGTCAGAGGCTGTTTATAGTATCTCAAGAGGGAGATGGGTGTGTGTTTGTATTGGGGGTGTGAGGTCATGATGTGTTCTGGGGGGAGTATTTAGGAGAAGGTTGGAAACATTGTGTCTCTCTGATGGTATTTTGTGTTTGTCTCAGCTTCTGAGGCATTGTACATACGTGGATGTTGACAGCTGTGTGCGGACTGTATATGTTCTACTTGGATTTGGGGGGTTGTGTCTTATATTAAGAAGTCTGTGAGTTTGGTTTGAATATATTTGGCTATTGTTGAAGGGTTTGTGTGTTTGCATTGAGGGGTTATATGGGGTTGGGTGGATTTTTGTGGGGTATGAGGATTTAGGTGTTTGATTATCAGGGGCCGTTGGGGGTGTGATTTTGTATTCAAGACTGTGGCTGTGGTTTTATTGGGGTTTGTAGTGCATGTATATTGGAGCAGGAGGGTTCTGGGCACACAGTCAGGCATTTGCTCATAAGTAGGGAGTTTGTGTGTTTGAGGATGTTTGGAGCTCTGTGGGGCTCTGTGATGGTGGCACAGGTGACTGTGGGCAGGTGGAGTGTGTGTTGGGCTGGAAGGGAAACTCGAGGGCCTGTTGGGGACTGTGAGGCACCCATGTGAACTCCCACGTGGACTGACCTTTGTTCCTTCTGATCTTCTCTGGCTTGTCCGCATCCTGATCTTCTGTGGCATCTACTCCCCTGGAGTGGTCAGCGATACTCTGCTCATTCTTAGCCAGATGAGTCAGGAAATGTCACTTCCTCTGGCAGCTGGATGTGCCTCTTGCAAGTGAGTGGTCCTGGAGTCCAGGGTGCAGGACTGGTGGACAGATGCAGAGTGAAGCTGATTCCCCCATGAGCCCTCTCCTCAGTGAGGTGGCCAGGAGGTCAGGGCTGTATCTCCAGAAGGTCAGACCTGGCCAGTCCTCTCTAGAATGTGCTGGAGCGGCCAACTCGTTGAACGCACCCTGCCAGGAGATAAACAGACCCTGAGGACAATTCCTAAGGGAGAAGTCTATACCTACCCATCTTCCACTTTCTCCTTTGGATGGCCTCTACCACAAGGTAAAAGCTAAGCCCCCTCACACGGCCTTTCTTGGCCTGGTCTTACTGAGCGGCCAGTCTCTCCCCACATCCTGGCTCACTATGGGCCCTCTGGTGATACCAGCAAGAGGGCTCCCTGCATGTCAGTTCTCACCTCCTTCCCTTGGCCCACGCTGCCCTTGCTGTTTGTCCTGCTCTTACTCTCCCAAGGCTGTTATGTTGTCACCCTGTCCAGGTGGGAAGGATCCACTGAAAATGCACATTTGAGTAATTACTGCATCACCTGAGTCTCTAGCATGTACCAGGCACTATGACGCTTGCCAAATCCCTAAAAACCCCACAAAGCGGATATGCTATTAGTTGAACTTTGCAGGTGATGAAGCTGAGGTTCAGAGGTGAGCAACCATGACCAAGTACCCTGTATGTACCAGAATATCAATCAGACTGGTCAACGTATACAATAAAGCCAAACATTAGTCTGATCAGTACGCCTAGATGCAAGGCTGTAAAGGCGCAAAATATGTCCCAGCACGAGAAAGAGCAGTGCCAAGTACCCCAGCAAAGAAGCAGTGTTCATATCTTGCTTTCTTAATCAAAATAACTGCACATCAACCCACAATTTCCTACTCTGTTAATAGGAGAAAAATACCAATGTGCGTTGTCCTGTAAAACTACCTTAAAAGAATATGTATGATCCTGAGTGCTTTAGTAATGACCCCAAATCACCATCATGAAGTTGGGATACTTCTTAAAACACTGCAAGTCTTACACACTGGCATATAGAATCTGTAAAGTCAGTTCTTTGGGTAATGATGGTAGATAGAAGTGGCCCAGAAGGACAGAAGACAGAAAATAGAGCAGAAACGATTTGTCCAGAGGTGACAATGGGTCATAGCCAAGGTTCAAGCATTACGAGGGAGGTGGTGAAAATAGTAATGGGCATAGAGTGTAATAAGTCAAGGATATCTAATGTAGTTTCTAATGAATGTTTGTGAAAGACATATAACTAAAAAGATAATAGGCTGGGAGGTGAAATAATACAAAACATTTGATATATTTTTTACAAGGATAAAAGAAGATAGAAATGAACATTAAAGAAGTAGGTCTTTAGAAATAGAAATAGAATATAGAAAAACTATAAGATGGTTACTAACCTCACAATATGATGAGGCAACTTAGATTTATTTTGTTTAAATAAATTGGTAGACTATATTTACAGTACTTTTAAGTTTAAAGAGAATTCTTGAGCAGAGTATTGAGTTCCCATACACCCCCTCACATCTATTCCCCAAACCACACTTTCCCCTATTATTAACGTCTTGCATTAGTGTGGGGCATTTTTTTACAATTGATGAGCCAATGTTCATACATTATTATTAACTAATATCCATAGTTTACATTACAGTTTACTCTGTTGTATATCCTATGGGTTTTGACGAATGTATGACAAGCATTGACCATTACAGTGTCATACAGAATAGGTTAAGTGCCCTCCGTTTTCCAGGATGTCCTATAGCTGAAATCATACAGCATGTATCCATTTCAGTTTGGCATCTTTCATTTAGCAATATGCGTTTAGGGTTCCTCCGTGTCTCTTCCATTTAGTACTCTTATAGCTCAAGCTGCCATAACATAATACTATAGGCTTAGTGACTTTAACAACTCACAGTTCTAGAGGCTTGGAAGTCTAAGATCACGGTGCTGGCCAATTCAGTGCCTGGTGAGGGCTCTCTTGCTGGCTTGCAGACAACTGTCTTTTCACTGTGTCCTCACATGTTGGAGAGAGACAGAAAAAATTCTCTGGTTTCTTCTTATAGGGGCACTAATAGAGCCTAATCCTCATGACATCATTTAATCTAATTACCTGCCAAAGGCCCCATCTCCAAATACCATCACTTTCTTAGAGCTTGAATATATGAATTTTGGGGGAACAGAATTCAGTTGACAGTCTCATTCTTCTAACAGTATAAAATATGACTAATAAAGCTCATCATTAAATTATCTCTTTCCTAGCAATACATAGATATTTACGTGCTGTTTTAAACCATTTATATATTTTTTTACATCTTTATTGGAATATAATTGCTTTACAATGGTGTGTTAGTTTCTGATTTATAACAAAGCGAATCAGTCATACATACACACATGTTCCCATATCTCTTCCCTCTTGCATCTCCCTCCCTCCCCCCCTCCCTATCCCACCCCTCTAGGTGGTCACAGAGCACCGAGCTGATGTCTCTGTGCCACGTGGCTGCTTCCCACTAGCTATCTATTTTACGTTTGGTAGTGTATATATGTCCATGGCACTTTCTCGCTTTGTCACAGCTTCCCCTTCCCCTTCCCCATATCCTCAAGTCCATTCTCGAGTAGGTCTGTGTCTTTATTCCTGTCTTACCCCTAGGTTCTTCATCACATTTTTTTTCTTAAATTCTATATATATGTGTTAGCATACGGTATTTGTCTTTCTCTTTCTGACTTACTTCACTCTGTATGACAGACTCTAGGTCCATCCACCTCACTACAAATAACTCAATTTCATTTCTTTTCATGGCTGAGTAATATTCCATTGTATATATGTGCCACATCTTCTTTTTCCATTCATCTGATGATAGACACTTAGCTTGTTTCCATCTCCGGGCTATTGTAAATAGAGCTGCAATGAACATTTTGGTACATCACTCTTTTTTTTTTTTTTTTTTTTAAAGAAGATGTTGGGGGGGGTAGGAATTTATTTATTTATTTATTTTTGCTGTGTTGGGTCTTCGTTTCTGTGCGAGGGCTTTCTCTAGTTGTGGCAAGCGGGGGCCACTCTTCATCGCGGTGCGCGGGCCTCTCACTATAGCGGCCTCTCTCGTTGCGGAGCACAGGCTCCAGACGCGCAGGCTCAGTAGTTGTGGCTCACGGGCCTAGTCGCTCTGCGGCATGTGGGATCTTCCCAGGCCAGGGCTCGAACCCGTGTCCCCTGCATTAGCAGGCAGACTCTCAACCACTGCGCCACCAGAGAAGCCCCATCACTCTTTTTGAATTATGGTTTTCTCAGGGTATATACCCAGTAATGGGATTGCTGGGTCATATGGTAGTTCTATTTGTAGTTTTTTAAGGAACCTCCATATTGTTCTCCATAGTGGCTGTACCAATTCACATTCCCACCAGCAGTGCAAGAGTGTTCTCTTTTCTCCACACCCTCTCCAGCATTTATTGTTTCTAGATTTCTTAATGATGGCCATTCTGACTGGTGTGAGATGATATCTCATTGTAGTTTTGAGTTGCATTTCTCTAATGATTAATAATGTTGAGCATTCTTTCATGTGTTTGTTGGCAGTCTGTATATCTTCTGTGGAGAAATGTCTATTTAGGTCTTCTGCCCATTTTTGGATTGGGTTGTTTGTTTTTTTGTTATTGAGCTGCATGAGCTGCTTATAAATTTTGGAGATTAATCCTTTGTCCGTTGCTTCATTTGCAAATATTTTCTCCCATTCTGTGGGTTGTCTTTTGGTCTTGTTTATGGTTTCCTTTGCTGTGCAAAAGCTTTGAAGTTTCATTAGGTCCCATTTGTTTATTTTTGTTTTGATTTCCATTTCTCTAGGAGGTGGGTCAAAAAGGATCTTGCTGTGATTTATGTCATGGAGTGTTCTGCCTATGTTTTCCTCTAAGAGTTTGATAGTTTCTGGCCTTACATTTAGATCTTTAATCCATTTTGAGCTTACTATTATGTATGGTGTTAGGGAGGGATCGAATCTCATACTTTCACATGTCCCTGTCCAGTTTTCCCAGCACCACTTATTGAAGAGGCTGTCCTTTCTCCACTGTACATTCCTGCCTCCTTTATCAAAGATAAGGTGACCATATGTGTGTGGGTTTACCTCTGGGCTTTCTATCCTGTTCCATTGATCTATCTTTCTGTTTTTCTGCCAGTACCATACTGTCTTGATTACTGTAGCTTTGTAGTATAGTCTGAAGTCAGGGAGCCTGATTCCTCCAGCTCCGTTTTACGTTCTCAAGATTGCCTTGGCTATTCGGGGTCTTTTGTGTTTCCATACAAATTGTGATATTTGTTGCTCTAGTTCTGTGAAAAATGCCAGTGGTAGTTTGTTAGGGATTGCATTGAATCTGTAGATTGCTTTGGGTAGTAGAGTCATTTTCACAATGTTGATTCTTGCCATCCAAGAACATGGTATATCTCTCCATCTATTTGTATCATCTTTAATTTCTTTCATCAGTGTCTTATAATTTTCTGCATACAGGTCTTTTGTCTCCTTAGGTAGGTTTATTCCTAGAAATTTTATTCTTTTTGTTGCAGTGGTAAGTGGGAGTGTTTTCTTGATTTCACTTTCAGATTTTTCATCATTAGTGTATAGGAATGCCAGAGATTTCTGTGCATTAATTTTGTATCCTGCTACTTTACCAAATTCATTGATTAGCTCTAGTAGTTTTCTGGTAGCATCTTTAGGATTCTCTATGTATAGTATCATGTCATCTGCAAACAGTAACAGCTTTACTTCTTCTTTTCCGATTTGGATTCCTTTTATTTCCTTTTCTTCTCTGATTGCTGTGGCTAAAACTTTCAAAACTATGTTGAATAAGAGTGGTGAGAGTGGGCAACCTTGTTTTGTTCCTGATCTTATTGGAAATGCTTTCAGTTTTTCACCATTGAGGACAATGTTGGCTGTGGGTCTGTCATATATGGCCTTTATTATGTTGAGGAAAGTTCCCTCTATGCCTGCTTTCTGCAGGTTTTTTATCATAAATGGTTGTTGAATTTTGTCAAAAGCTTTCTCTGCATCTATTGAGATGATCATACGGTTTTTCTCCTTCCATTTGTTAATATGGTATATCACGTTGATTGATTTGCGTATATTGAAGAATGCTTGCATTCCTGGAATAAACCCCACTTGATCATGGTGTATGATCCTTTTAATGTGCTGTTGGATTCTGTTTGCTAGTATTTTGTTGAGGATTTTTGCATCTATGTTCATCAGTGTTATTGGCCTGTAGTTTTCTTTCTTTGTGACATCCTTGTCTGGTTTTGGTATCAGGGTGATGGTGGCCTTGTAGAATGAGTTTGGGAGTGTTCCTCCTTCTGCTATATTTTGGAAGAGTTTGAGAAGGATAGGTGTTAGCTCTTCTCTAAATGTTTGATAGAATTCACCTGTGAAGCCATCTGGTCCTGGGTTTTTGTTTGTTGGAAGATTTTTAATCACAGTTTCAATTTCAGTGCTTGTGATTGGTCTGTTCATATTTTCTATTTCTTCCTGATTCAGTCTTGGCAGGTTGTGCATTTCTAAGAATTTGTCCATTTCTTCCAGGTTGTCCATTTTATTGGCATAGAGTTGCTTGTAGTAATCTCTCCTGATCTTTTGTATTTCTGCAGTGTCAGTGGTTACTTTTCCTTTTTCATTTCTAATTCTATTGATTTGAGTCTTCTCCCTTTTTTTCTTGATGAGTCTGGCTAATGGTTTATCAATTTTCTTTATCTTCTCAAAGAACCAGCTTTTAGTTTTATTGATCTTTGCTATCGTTTCCTTCATTTCTTTTTCATTTATTTCTGATCTGATTTTTATGATTTCTTTCCTTCTGCTAACTTTGGGTTTTTTTTGTTGTTGTTCTTCTTCTTTCTGTAATTGCTTTAGGTGCAAGTTTAGGTTGTTTATTCGACATGTTTCCTGTTTCTTAAGGTAGGATTGTATTGCTATAAACTTCCCTCTTAGAACTGCTTTTGCTGCCTCTCCTAGGTTTTGGGTTGTGGTGTCTCCATTGTCATTTGTTTCTAGGTATTTTTTGATTTCCTCTTTGATTTCTTCAATGATCACTTCATTATTAAGTAGTGTATTGTTTAGCCTCCATGTGTTTGTATTTTTTACAGATCTTTTCCTGTAATTGATATCTAGTCTCATAGCGTTGTGGTCAGAAAAGATACTTGATACAATTTCAATTTTCTTAAGTTTACCAAGGCTTGATTTGTGACCCAAGATATGATCTATCCTGCAGAATGTTCCATGAGCACTTGAGAAAAATGTGTATTCTGTTGTTTTTGGATGGAATGTCCTATAAATATCAATCAAGTCCATCTTGTTTAATGTATTATTTAAAGCTTGTGTTTCCTTATTTATTTTCATTTTGGATGATCTGTCCATTAGTGAAAGTGGGGTGTTAAAGTCCCCTACTATGAATGTGCTACTGTCGATTTCCCCTTTTATGGCTGTTAGTATTTGCCTTATGTATTGAGGTGCTCCTATGTTGGGTGCCTAAATATTTACAATTGTTATATCTCCTTCTTGGATCGATCCCTTGATCATTAGGTAGTGTCCTTCTTTGTGTCTTCTAATAGTCTTTATTTTAAAGTCTATTTTGACTGATATGAGAACTGCTACTCCAGCTTTCTTTTGATTTCGATTTGCATGGAATATCTTTTTCCATCCCCTTACTTTCAGTCTGTATGTGTCTCTAGGTCTGAAGTGGGTCTCTTGTAGACATCATATATATGGGTCTTGTTTTTGTATCCATTCAGCCAATCTGTGTCTTTTGGTGGGAGCATTTAGTCCATTTACATTTAAGGTAATTATCGATATGTGTGTTCCTATTCCCATTTTCTTAATTGTTTTGGGTTCGTTATTGTAGTTCTTTTCCTTCTCTTGTGTTTCTTGCCTAGAGAAATTCCTTTAGCATTTGTTGTAAAGCTGGTTTGGTGGTGCTGAACCCTCTCAGCTTTTGCTTGTCTGTAAAGGTTTTAATTTCTCCATCAAATCTGAATGAGCTCCTTGCTGGGTAGAGTAATCTTGGTTGTAGGTTTTTCTCCTTCATCATTTTAAATATGTCCTGCCAGTCCCCTCTTGCTTGCAGAGTTTCTGCTGAGAGATCAGCTGTTAACGTTATGGGGATTCCCTTGTGTGTTATTTGTTGTTTTTCCCTTGCTGCTTTTAATAGGTTTTCTTTATATTTAATTTTTGACAGTTTGATTAATATGTGTCTTGACGTGTTTCTCCTTGGATTTTTCCTGTATGGGACGCTCTGTGCGTCCTGGACTTGATTAACTATTTCCTTTCCCATATTAGGGAAGTTTTCAACTATAATCACTTCAAATATTTTCTCAGTCCCTTTCTTTTTCTCTTCTTCTTCTGGAACCCCTATAATTCGAATGTTGGTGCGTTTAGTGTTGTCTCAGGAGTCTCTGAGACTGTCCTCAGTTCTTTTCATTCTTTTTTCTTTCTTCTGCTCTGCAGTAGTTATTTCCACTATTTTATCTTCCAGGTCACTTATCCGTTCTTCTGCCTCAGTTATTCTGCTATTGATCCAATCTAGAGTATTTTTCATTTCACTTATTGTGTTGTTCAAAAAGAGGAAAAGAGGAGAAAATCATAAATCTTGCTCTCAAAGTCCACCTCCTCAAGTTGGGATGATTCCTTGTCTATTCATGTATTCCACAGATGCAGGATACAAGTTGATTGTGGAGCTTGAATCCGCTGCTTCTGAGGCTGCTGGGAGGGATTTTCCTTTCTCTTCTTTCTTCGCACAGCTCCCGGGGCTCAGCTTTGGATTTGGCCCCGCCTCTGCATGTAGGTCGCCGGAGGGCATCTGTTCTTCGCTCAGACAGGATGGGGTTAAAGGAACAGCTGCTTCGGGGACTCTGACTCACTCAGGCCTGGGGGAGGGAGGGGTACGGAG
Source organism: Mesoplodon bidens (assembly GCF_964165515.1). NCBI lineage: Eukaryota > Metazoa > Chordata > Mammalia > Artiodactyla > Ziphiidae > Mesoplodon > Mesoplodon bidens. The sequence continues at coordinate 37,060 of NW_027672698.1, read as the reverse complement.
TGCGGGGCGAGGCTGCGGCGGCAGAGGCCGGCGTGATGTTGCACCAGCCCGAGGTGTGCCGTGCACTCTCCCGGGGAAGCTGTCCCTGGATCCCGGGACCCCGGCAGTGGCGGGCTGCACAGCCTCCCCGGAAAGGGAGTGTGGACAGTGACCTGCGCTCGCACACAGGCCTCTTGGCGGTGGCAGCAGCAGCCCCAGCATCCCACGCCCGCCTCTGGGGTCCGCGCTTTTAGCCGCGGCTCGCGCCCGTCTCTGGAGCTCCTTTAAGCAGCGCTCTTAATCCCCTCTCCTCACGCACCAGGAAACAAAGAGGGAAGAAAAAGTCTCTTGCCTCTTCGGCAGGTCCAGACTTTTTCCCGGACTCCCTCCCGGCCAGCCGTGGTGCACTTACCCCTTCAGGCTGTGTTCAGGCTGCCAACCCCAGTCCTCTCCCTGTGCTCCCGACAGAAACCTGAAACCCGAGCCTCAGCTCACAGCCCCGCCCGCGCCGGTGGCCGAGCAGACAAGCCTCCGGCTGGTGAGTGCCGGTCGGCACCCATCCTCTGTGCGGGAATCTCTCCGCTTTGCCCTCCGCACCCCTGTTGCTGTGCTCTCCTCCGCTACTCCCAAGCTTTCCCCCTCTGCCACCTGCAGTCTCTGCCCTTGAAGGGGCTTCCTAGTGTGTGGAAACCTTTCCTGCCTCACAGCTCCCTCCCACTGGTGCAGGTCCCGTCCCTATCCTTTTGTGTCTGTTTATTCTTTTTTCTTTTGCCCTACCCAGAGTGCATGGGGAGTTTCTTGCCTTTTGGGGGGTCTGAGGTCTTCTGCCAGCGTTCAGAATGTGGTCTGTAGGAGCTGTTCCACGTGTAGATGTATTTCTGGTGTATCTGTGGGGAGGAAGGTGATCTCCGTGTCTTACTCTTCCGCCATCTTCCCCCAGGCCCCTAAGGAGTTTTATTAGCAAGTAATCAAGATGTTTTTTCACAAGGCTCCCGATTAGCTGTTGGTATACTAAGAGTGAATCAGAGTTAGCGTAGTTTCTGATTTCTTTACATTGTCTATGTGGATGATCATATTTTTACTGCTGGGGGTGGCGGTGGTGGGGAGTGAGGGAATGTTGCTTTCCTGCTCCTGATGTTTCAGTCCTGTCAAGAGAGCTCGTAGGGTCCTATCAGCGCTGCTTCTTTACTGACTCTGCCCCAGGGTGATCAAGTGACTTATATAGAAAGCTTGAAAAGAATTAAGTGAGCATGCTTGCCTTGACTAATTCTGTTCTCTCCCTTGAGAGTGTGAGTGTCTTCTGTTTCTCTCATTCTGTGTATTACTAGTTAGTAAATCTGCCCAATTCTGCGGTTCAGTTATGTGATCATTTCATTCAAACTGGATTCTCAAGCCAGGGTTATCAAGAGTAACAGGAATATTCGGCCCTCCATCTTTTCTCTTTTATCTTATTTCCTAATTTATTCCAAACCAAATGGAATTAAGGCATTGTACTTGCTGAAAGGTAATTAGAAGTTCCTGACACTTGGTGCATTACCTGGGAACACTGAGAAATAAAAAGAAAGGAGCAGACATTTTGGAGAGGAAAATGTCCATGTGGAAAACCTTTTGTTACTGCCAAGGAAGGTAGTCTACTGCCTTGGTCTTTAATGTATGGTGGGATGTTGAAACCTTTGACTGTTTGAAAATATTTAGGTTTGTGCAGTAAACTGCTGAAGCTTAGAAAACGTTTAATGCATGCTGTATAAATGTGCCGTGCTTGCTGGGAGACTAATAAACTTGGAGGCTGAACACAATAGAAATTTACGATCTCACAGTTGTAGAGGCCAGAAGTGTGCTGTCAAGGTGTCAGCAAGGCTGCTCTCCCTACTGATGCTCTAGGGGAGATTCTATCCCTTGCCTCTTTCAGCTTCTGGTGGTTGCCAGCTTCCTTGGCTTGAGGCCACGTCACTCAGTTTTGGTCTGTGTCTTCACATCACCCCCTTTCTGTGTCTGTATCTTCTCTTTTGTGTGTCTCAAATATCCCTCTGCCCTTCTTGTATATTAAGGACAATTGTCATTCTATTTAGGACCCATCCAGCTAATATAGGATGGAAATCCCATCTCAAGATCCTTAATGACGTTTGCAAAAACCTTTTTTTTTCAAATGAGGTAACAGTCAAGGCTTAGGACATGGATATATCCTTTTGGGGGCCACCATCCAACCCAGTACACCAGCCATAAGATACTTTGATGTTGGCTGATGGCTGCAGCTTATGGTGTGGGAGAGTGGCTGTTTCTTTCGAGCCACTTAAGTAAAGGTCTGATATAAAGAAAAGGGGCATTAGGGAGTTGCAGGTGACTGAGCAATACCTGGAGCGGAATGAATAAGGCACCTGGAGGGTCTTTAGTATACAGAGACCTTTACCTGGCACTTGACTTGAGAGTGTGCAGGAGTTTACAGGGCAGGAAAGTCTCAGGCAGCCGTCCACCTTGCCTTACTCTTCAGGTACAGTTTTTCCCAAGCAGGCTTGACTGAGACAAAGACTCAATTATAAGGAAAACATGTTTTATAGAACTTGTCGGCACTGACACATATGGTCTACCGTAGGCTCAAGTGACGCCCTTCACATGTGGACCCAAGCTGACACTGGATTTGTCAATTATATTGGAGAAAGAAATGTTGTCCTAAAGGCAGCCGCCTTTGGTCTATGTAGTTCCATAGCAGGAGGCAGTGAAAATGGCCATGGCGGCATAGGACTGTCAAATCTACGCCTCAGACCTGGAGGTGTAATGTCACTCGACAGAACCCATAAACAGTTCAGTACTGCAGTGTAAACAACAAGGTCATCAGAGAGGAAGGATAACTCAAGAGTCCATGTGTGACAGATGCTCAGGGCTGTGCACTGCACATGGCAAATTCATAGTGACAAATCAATGTCAAGCTAAAAGTTTCCTCCTGGTTCGAAGTTCGCAGGTCAGAAATTTCAGTTAAATGGCACAGACTAATGGACATTCTAGTGAGGCTAAAACCAAAGAGACTTTCTCTTTCTCTCAAATGCCATTGAGTTTCTGCTATGTTCTTTGGTCAAAGTCTTTACTGGATTCCGGAAACAAAAATGTGCCTAGTTTCACTCTTCTAAGAGTGGGGGATTGGCTTGCTTTTGAGATTGTTTTTAATTTTTGGGGATAGTGCTGTAAAATCAAATTGTATCTTAGTAACTCTTTAGACTCTTTAAAAGCATGGTTCATGAGAGGGTTGATAAACTGATAAAACAGCCAAGGCCCTGAGAGACCCACACCCGTGTCAGTGACAAAAGTCCAAGCTACAGATACTGAAGGAGCCCTCAGTCCCATTCAGGCAATGAAAGCCCTGTCACTGAGAATGAACCAAATGTACATTTGGGAGGATTGTTTATGGACATTTAGGACTTTGCATTTTTAACCCACAGTAACAAGGAAACTTGATTTCAAAATTGGGATTTAATACTTTGGAACCTTAATTCATAAGAGTGTGTCATGTGTGCCCTTTTAATTTGTCTGTGAAGAATTTGATACTGGCAAAGGTGTACTTACAAATTTGCAACATTTCTATGATTTCTGAATTGTATTACTGGATGCTTTTCTGTATTTAATCTTAGTTTGTCATTTGACCTCATCAAATGTCTATGGCTAGCTATGTTGTGGATGGCTGGTAGAACAAAAAGTTGTTTCTGATCATTGGATATGAGTAGCCTTGGAGTTCATTTGAATTAATGCAATTTCTCACCCATATCAGAGACTTCTGGGATGAAACTCTAAGGCATCCACCAGCAGTTTCCTGGAGGCCACTAAAACGAGTAGCCCCATAAAAGTGTGAGCAGGACTGTCCTGATAAAGGTCTATTCTTTTTCCTGACGGGAGAGCCATATTCCATTAATTATAGGCTTAAAAGCATCGTTGAGTGGGTTAAGAGATTGAAAACACCAGGGGAGCATTAGTGACAGTTTCCCTTCTCATTCTTACGGGTACCAGCATGTGAAGGGAATTTGATTAGTATAACTTTTAACCTCCCTGCTCTTATGTTCACTGACACTGGCTAGGTGAGGTGACCTACCTAACGGGCAAAGTTGGGAAGAATAACTGGCCATGCTTCGCTAAGCTCTCCTTTCCTTCATCTTGGGAGTGAGTCTGGTGATAGAGAGACAGAAGTTCTCTGCTCCACTGTGGACATGCCCCTCTCACCTGGCTTTGCCTGGAACCAACTTGCTGCAACAAAGTGGGTAAGTCTGGATAACTCTAGAATTCAGTTGACAGACTCACTTGGCTATGTCATGAAGCCCCATTTTCCAACATGGGCTCTAACAGTAACAAGTGACATAATGTGTGGGCTCCAGTGCAAAATGAAAATATAGTGCCTCTTGTTCAAACTGCAAAGAAAAAGTCTTGTTGAAAGTATTTGTACTGGGGTGCATAGTGTCCTCCCCAAATTCATGTTCACCTGGAACCTGTGAATGTGCCCAAGTAAATTCTTTTTTCAGATAGAATCGAGATAAGATGACATCATACTAGATTAGGATGAGCCCTAAATGGGTTCTGTGGGTTGTTCTCTCTTCTCTTTTTCATACATGTCATCTTTTTCAGCAGACTGTTTGGCTAATATTGGGAAGTAACACGAGTAAGAAAGGATATGATAAGATTCCTTGGACATTCTTGTTTCTTAAAAAACAACGCTTTCTTTCTGTGTCAGAAGTAAGTTCAGATTCAAATGGAAAGCATGGCCTCCGCATCTGTTAACACCTTCACTTAGTCTTGGATGTGACCAGTAGCACAGAATTCTGGTGGAACACAGCAAGACTCCAAATGGGTACCAAATAAGCATGTCATGGAAAGCACACCACAAGCAGGGTGAAAACTAGATGTGAATGGGGCAGCAGGAATGGTGGCAGACACACATATTGCACATGTCTCCTCTGCTCATGCGTATATTTTATTGTCCCATAAACTTTACTTACAGAACGTAAGTTCAAAGATAAAATCATTAAGAATATTAAGACAGCAATATCAGAGCATGAAACCAAGCAAGTGTGGGGGGCCCTTCTGAGCATGGTTCATCTGGGACTTGATAAACTGGTAAAACAGCCAAGGCTGTGAGATACCCACACCATGTCAGTGATAGGAGTCCAAGCTACAGATATTGAAGGGGCCCTCAATACCGCTCAGGCACTGAAAGCCCTGTCACTGAGAATGAACCAAAATATAAATTTAGGAGGATAATTTATGGACACTTAGGACTTTGGATTTTTAACCCACAATAACAAGAAAACTTCATTTCAAAAGAAAGTGTGAGGTCTTCAAGTTTGCTTTCATTATTGAGGGTCCTTTGTGGTTACATATCAACTTTGGAGTGGTTTCTTCTATTTCTGCAAAAACGGGATTTTAATAGGCATTGCATTAAATCTGTAGATAGCTTTGTGTAACATGGACATTTTAACAATAGTTCATGAACATGGGATGTCTTTCCATTTATTTATGTCTTCCTTAATTTCTCTCAATACTGCTGTAGTTTTCAGTGTACAAGTGTTTCATGTCTTTGGTTAAGCTTATTGCTAAGTATTTTATCCTTTTAGATGGTATTGTAAATGGAATTGTTCTCCTAATTTCTTTTTCAGATTGTTCATTGTTAATGTACAGAAATGCAAGTGATGTGTGTATGTTGATTTCATATTCTGCAAACAAACTTTGCTAAGTTTATTCTAATACATTTTTTGTTCTAATAATTTTTTTGTGAAATATTTAGCACTTTCTACATCTTTTTCAATAGTTTCCCTTTCAGCCTAAATGTATCCTTAAATCTAGGGGACATTTTGACCTCCATCTTAGGCTTTCATCTTATTTCTCAACTTATTCAGTCTTAGTTATTTAGTGTTCTCCTTATTGTTTGCCACTTTGGAGAATCCAACAAAATGTTCTACTCAAGGTGAGACGTCTTTTCTCTTCCGCCTCTGAACCTGAATATCACTTATTACTTACTTCATTCTCTTAGCACTTAGCATTCGAAGTTTCACGGGTGATCTTTCTTAAAGGAGGCCAATATGCTCACCGAATTCAAGACCTCTGGTGAGTTGTGTCAAGTGTATAGGAATCATATTAACTTGTTGGCTGTTAGCACCCCTGGAAACATTTCTAAAGTGGCCTTTGACATTGATATTCAGGTATATTGAGCACCACATTAAAGAGTTTAACAGAATAAGAGTAGGCTGGTCTTTCCTAAAGCAGAGTTTATTCAAGGGTGACCTTTTAGTAACCTGCATCAGGCTCATCCGCATTGAGTCATTGAGTGCCCTCAACCCCCCTAAACTGTAAACTTTTTTTTTTTGTGGTACGCGGGCCTCTCACTGTTGTGGCCTCTCCTGTTGCGGAGTACAGGCTCCAGACGCGCAGCACAGGCTCCAGACATGCAGGCTCAGCGGCCATGGCTCGCGGGCCCAGCAGCTCCGTGGCATGTGGGATCCTCCCAGACCGGGGCACAAACCCGTGTCCCCTGCATCAGCAGGCAGACTCTCAACCACTGTGCCACCAGGGAAGCCCCTGTAAACTTCTTATACACAAGAATTATGTTTTATAGCTCTTGTTCCCCTTCCCTATACCTAAACATACCTGGAATAGAAGGTGCCTCTACGAACAGGTGTTGCTTTAGTTTAAACTACATTAAGTACAAGTATATCTTCATTTCCCTCTGGGAAAGGAGGCTACTTTCCACAGGATTCAAATATCAAGCCTTTAAATTTCCTTGAACCCATAGATATATAAATAGTTGCATAACTATCCTCCCTCTATACAACTCTAAGATGATCATATCAAAGTATGGTCATTAATTGTTTTTAATTGCAAACAGATAATAAGCAAAGTGTAAGGAATTTCTTCCACCAAAGTAAAGGCCGAAGTTCAAAAAGTCAAATTAATATGGGATTTGTTACTATTCTAAATAGTAAAGAACACTGACAAGAAATAGCACAGTGCTGGTTGCTATTATCATCTTTTCATTTTCCATGACTGTTGTTTATATTATCTTCATGGGATTTCACTGAAATTATCAAGGTTTTTTAATAGTCAATAAAAAGCAAAATGCCTTGAAATGCCAATACAAAGAAAAATGAGTCAGAACATGAAAAAATGTTTTAGACAAGTTGATGACATATATTCTTTGCTCATTTCTCTTTTTGAGACAACTTCCATCTTCTTCACACCCACATGTACAATACACTGAATAAAATACAAGCCCATCACTCGATGGTGATAAAAAAAGGAGAGATAAGCCGGTTCCAGAAAATCCCTCTATTCCTAGTATCTTGTTGCATCTGGCAAAAAAGAGCATTTTGAAATATTCTCTAAAGTTTTGTATTTTATTTTATAATAATTTACTTATTTATCTCAATGTAAATATTAAAAACGCATGAGAAATATGTTAACATTCGGCATTTGACTATTCTTATCTATTTCCTTAATGTTTCCTTTGCCTCCTATGATGATCTTTTGGGATAGACAGCACATACCACTCTCATACTCCCCAGACTCTACAGCCCCATACACATGCAAAATAGCTTGTGTGGGGATGTGTTAACATATACTTGGTTGAGGCAGGAAGGCTGTAGAGTACATCGTTTTTACACCTCAACATTTTAAGAGTTTTTGGAAAGTAACCCTAGTTTGAGTGCAAGTTCCATCGATTTATCAAATGCATTTCAGGTATACCTAGGTATGTCCAGTCAAATGGTAAGGCTATATCACTGGGAGACTATTTACATGAGCAAGTGAAAAGAAATCAGTGAAAGAATATATTATAACCAAGAGTCAGATATAATAGGTCAATCAAATAGGATGTAGATCCCAGGAACATATCCACACATATAAGGACAATTGATTTTTCAACAGAGGTGCAAAGCCAATTTTGAGGAGAAAGGATAGTCTTCTTGACAAATGGTGCTGGAAGCATGTAGTACATGGATATAGTGCCTAGTTCACCATATGCAAAAGTATGACCTTTGATCCCTACTTCACACCATATAAAGAATTACCTAAATGTAGATCAAAACATAAATCTCTAAAACTTGGACACAATCTTTTTGACCTTGGGGTAAGCAAAGATTTCCTAGAGATGACACCAAAACTAAGATCCATAAAAGAAAAAAGCTAATAAATTGGGTTTCATCTTTGGAAGCCATTATTAATAAAAGAAAAGCCACAGGTTGGAAGAAAATATTTACAAATTATATACCTGAAAAGACTTGTGTCTCTAACACGTAGAGAACTCTCAAAACTCAGTAATTAGAAAAACATTTTTTAATTAACAATATGGGTAAGAATATTTAAAAAGAGATCCTGCCAAGGAGGTGTACGGACGCAAATAAGCACATGACGTTGCTCAATGTAATCCATTATTAGCTCTATGGAAATGAACGCCCCAGGAGATACCACTACACACCTACTGAATGGCTAAAATTAGAAAAGTCCAACCACACCGAGTACTGGTGAGGCAGTGTAGGAACTGCGCGGCTTTTACATGCTAGTGGGAGGGCAAGAGTGCAGTCACTTCAGTCCGCAGTTTGGCCGTTTCTTCATAAGTTGAACGTACACCTACCGTATGACCCAGCCTTTCTGCATCTGGATATTTACGCAAGAAAAATGAATATGTGCACACAAAGACTTGTACATGGATCATCATAGCATCTTTATTTCTAATAGACAGAATTGAAACAACCTCGAGCACCCATCAACAAGAGAATGAATAAATATACTGTGGTATACCCATACAGTGAAACACTATTCAGCAAAACAAAGTGATAAACTATTGACACCCACCAAAATATGAATTACTCTCCAAATAATTACACTGAGTGAAAGACGCCAGATAAAAGAGTCCTCAGTGTGTGAATCCCTTTATCTAAATTTCTAGAAAAATGCAAACACGTCTCTAATGAAAGAAAGCATATGAGTGCTCACTTGGGGATGTGGAGGGCTGGAATGTGAGGGGAAAAAAGGGGCTTTATGAATGAGGCATAAACACTTGCAAGTGATGGATATGTTCCTTTTCTTGATTGTGTTGGCAGTTCCATGGGTATATGCATATTTCAGAATTTAAATTGTGTTTTTAAGTATGTGCAGTGTACTGTGTCCATTCTATTTAACAGAGCCATTAAAAAAAGACTAAGAACAGACGTTTGTCTCAACGAATAAATGTAACAAAGAACAGAAAAGTCAACTACAGTATGATCTCTGTCAGTTGAATTTTCCTGTAGTTGATTTCCTCAAAAAATATATCCCAGTTCTTAAAAGAGATGGGACTCTTAATAAATGGTTAAAAAAACCCAGCAAAGCCATCAGCAGGGTGAGCTCCGGCTACTTTTCAATTGTGAGACACTAGGTGCACAGTGCAGACATGCTAGGGTGTTTGTTCTTCCTGCCCAATATCTTAGAGAGGATATGAAACACCCCCGTTAAATGCCTGCAAGTGATGCCCAGAGTGGAGTTTGGAGAATGATGGCTGTGATCTTTAATATGGTTGTGCCTTTGTAAAGAATCTCACTCAGAATTTCCAGGGTAATTTTGGAGTCCATTTTTTTTGTGTTTTTTGGATGATATATATGTAACTCACCTGAAGAATATACCCACGTAGACTTGAAGTTAGGGACCAGCTGGTGTAAATCTGTGTGGTTATCTCCTGACCTAACCTTTTAGCTTCTTTTTGCTCCTTGATTGTACTTAAGCTTCATCTTGCCTCAGGGACTTTGTATTCGCTGTTCCCATGTTTTGGAAATATTATTTCCAGAAAAATTTTCCATAACTGATTCCTTTCTATTCTTTGGCACTCATCTCTTAAAGATATTTTTTCCTTGATTGTCCTACTAGCCTAACTCAGTCCCAATTTAACAGATTACCTTACTTCTTTCACAGAATAATAATCAAACCAAATATTATCTTTGGTGTCTCTTTGTATTTAGATGAACTTCTTCCCAAAGAACTCAAGCCCCCCAGTGACAGAGGTTGTTACCTTTCTTATCCCTTATTCTGGGTCTTAGAACTGTGTCTGGCATGTAGTAATCACTCGAGGTCTGTTGACTGTGTAAAGAATATGTGAGTAGATGAACAGATTTGGAGTTATTTGAGGTCGCTCTTAAAGATGGCTCGTGTTGGTGATTAAATTAAAGTTGTAGGTTTTAGAGTTGGAAGTGATCTTGCTGAGTCTCACAGTTAGGGCAAAACTCTCCCTACTGTAGCATCCCTGACAGATGATCAAGTCTGAGCTTGAATAACTGTATATGAAAGACCCTAACCAGGGCACCCTCCTAGCTCTGCCAGGTCAGATAGAATTTTGGACTATTCTCTTTCTCTCTCTTGTAGACAGCCACTGTCATTTGGTAAGCCATAAGCCTTCCATTGCTTTGACTGTGGTTAGTGTGTTTGCTGGATTTCTAAAATATATTTTTAGTGTTTACTTGTTTAGATTGAAAAGATTGGGCTATATTTTTAAAAGTTGATCCCACCATTTTGGAAGGCCTTTTAAGTTGTGATATTGCATGCAAGAGCGCTAATGGAATTCTGGACTCCATATTTTCGTTTTTACCTTTTTTTTTTTTCTCAGACTTTGAACTAACAATGGCTAAGAATGAGAGGCACTCAGACCCGAATATTTTTTCCCTTGTCAAGCACAGAGAATATGGGAAAGAATGAAATTGGGAAATTGTTTTGCTCCTCTTCCTTTCCTCCTTTTTGGTCAGTTACCTTAGTCGTCCACCTCACTTTGTATTTCTAGCCTGGCTTCAGAAGACCTGAATTTGATGAACTACACACTGATGGAGTAGTAGATTGCTAGAAGGAATGGCGGCTTCACAGAATTATTTTCAAGAAGGATGGTCCAGCCAATTTCCTCACTTCCATTGTGAAAGGAGTTCCCTATTCCTAAGAAAATGGACCTATGTCCGACTGACACAGAAGATGGAGATTTATCCCAGTGCATGTATATATGTATATCTATTAAATTTATGTATATATATATAATGCCTAATGGAAACATCTCAGATGTTCTCTTTGGTATTTTTCTTTAATTTTACTTATAAAATTGTGACCATTTTTTAACTCAAAAGAGGAGAACCTTAAAAATTAATTAAGAAGACATCCTCAGTAGTCTAAGGTTCAGAGTGACTTGGCAGAGAAAATTGCTGAATGGTTAGATAATAGTGTTGGTATGCTTGGCTATTGTAACACTTTACATTTGAGTTTCTCTTCCTTGAAATTACAAGAACTATATGACTCAAGAGAAAGATTGATAATTAGGAATATTGTGCTTGCTTTATTTTATTTATTATTTTTGTTGTTGTTGCGGTACGCGGGCCTCTCACTGCTGCGGCCTCTCCCGTTGCGGAGCACAGGCTCCGGACGCGCGGGCCCAGCCGCTCCGCAGCATGTGGGATCCTCCCGGACCGGGGCACGAACCCGTGTCCCCTGCATCGGCAGCCGGACTCCCAACCACTGTGCCACCAGGGAAGCCCCTCTGCTTGCTTTTTATATAGCGTATTGAAGAACATTTTAATTATTTGGAGGTCATAGGAAGGAACCTTCATGATCTAAGTTTTGAACAAGTAGTGTTGCAACACAAAGCTATGACTTAAAAAGGAAATTTGAAATGACCTATTTCTTTTGGCATCTCAATCCAGATATCTGTCAGTAAAATGAGTCACTTTTCAGTCAAATGGGTGGTCAGCAATATAATTTTTTATTGGGAAGCTGAAAGACACCATTGCCAAGCAGAGCACCTGCAGTGTTCACATCTATATTTGAGCATCTTTCGTTTTACCAAGGGGTGCAAGTGAAGAGAAGGCAGGCAGAGAAATGCACTTGAATAAAGCTTTTCAAGATGGATAGAACAGAGAGCATTCCCAGAGGCGGGTCAAGTTCAACCCAAGAACAACTCTCTCAGTGCTTTCACAACTAGGTAAAATACAAGACCAGTAGTAACTCAGCTCTCAAATCAGTGGTGAAATCCAGCGGAAGGTTGTTAATATTGATACGGTTAACATACATCAAATAGGATTACTGAATTTTCTGAATCCAACTGAACTCCCAGGATTGTTTGGTTTCAAAGGCTGTTGGGCTCAAGACGCATTTGGTTTTAAATAATCCTTCCTAAAATGTTCAGCTTTCAGTCTAATATGATTGAAACCCAGCTTGAGTGTGTCTTATAATACACTGGACTGGAAAGACTATGGGCATTGAATTATTCAAAACATGGCAGGCGAAGGAGTGATATGTGGGGAGGATGTGATCATAGAAATGAGTGAGACTTGATATGTCTTGTTATCTCATTTGATTTACCTGTTAGAACTCTTCCAAATATTAGAGGAAAGAAATCAATATCAATTTTCACCTGTCACGTTCCACACTTCAATGATGAATGAATGTCAAATTTGACCACAGTTTTCTGTACCACCTGCTCTGAAATAATATTTCTGGGCCTTTATTAAAAAGGTAAAATTTTCATTGAATTTCCAAATATGATTCTGCAGTGGCTAATTCAGCTTGTTTTATTAGTAAGCAAGTTCTGATGAGTAATACTAATTTAATAAGCCTGCATGTGAGGTTAAAGTGTCAACTATTCCTGCCGAAGGTGATGAGATATGACTGTGATGTGGTGGTAGGACACTCACCTTCCTGAACGAACCCTGCGAGCACACAGTTCTTGGGAGAAACCAGTACAAATCTGATATCATTTTGCATGTCTCCTGTAGCAGTAGAATGCACACACATACAAACATGATCATGGGTGAAAAAACACACATGCGCACCTTAGAGGCTTACATTAATTTCTGAATATAGTTCTCCGGAAAGAAAAAGCTTCACTGATGATTTGTATTTTTATAGTTTATTGTTTTATCCATACTAAAACACTTCATGAAATCACTTCCTGTTTTGTTGTCCATGGAATCCTTTCCATTTTGAGATGCTAAATATAAATCGAAATAATGATTATAGTCCTTGGCCATGAAAGACTAAGTTACAGAGAACCCGGTGACTGGAGGTCAGAGCTGCCACGGAATTATTCTCTGCTCCAGAGACCATCAGAATATCACTGTGTACCCACTTAAGGATAGAATGCTGCTATTGAGAAACGAGCTCTCTTTTATTTCTACTAAAAGGAGAGAACAGTAGGGGACCTTGGCTGCGAGAGTGTATGAGACTTTCTCTGTTTTGTACAATAAGCCAAAAACAATACATGAAATAGCCACACGCCTTTTGTCTTTTGTACCCAGCTCCTTCCTGTATTGCTCCTGATCAATTACACTTAAATCAACAAGAGTTGCTTGAACATTTTGACAGTTATGTTCCCCATACCCTGAAGCATTTTTAAAGGGTTACTGAGATAAAGCTATTTCAAAAATACTCCCTCCAAATTTTTTCAGGGTGGCATCAATGAAAGTAACTTAGAGGAAGAAAACTTGAGTTCCTAGCCTACCACTCTAAGGCCAGGCAAGCATAAACCTTCATAGCAAAACCTAAGTTTGCTCCCAGTTGAGAATTTGGTTTCCACGGTCTTATATAAAAAGTATATGGAGACTTTAATTCCCTATAAGCCCTTTCCAAAGAGTGAATACAGTTCATCATTCGTAAGAGATGATGGAAGTTACAATTTTGTTGAATAGATGGAATATATATTACATATAATATACATATTTATTTTATATATATATATATATAATATATATAAAGTTACTATTCAGAGTCCTAAAACGTGGATTTTTCTTACTTACCAAGAATGAACAGTAACTTGATCTCTAAACAATAAAGCACCTGGTCATAACAGAATCATAACAAATATTTGATATCAGAATGAATTCACTGTTCAGGTGTAAAGAGGGAATAGCTTCAGTTTTCCTCTTTTGTGCACCCCATTATTGCATCCTGGACAGAGGGGATTTTCTTGATTTTAATCTAAAGGGGAAATGGTCACTTTTGTTGAGATGGAAATTGACCACCTCAGTAGGCAGAGGCACTGTTTTTATTTGGCTGAATTCATGTTTCTAGTGATAATTCAAGGTGTAATAGGGTTTTCTCAGCCACTCCAAAATCTGAAAATGATAAGCATCTCACCAGAGTTTCAGGATGGCCCATTACCTATTCTGTGGAAAGGATATTCAAAATACCATGCTTCATCAATGTCTTCTTTGACTTATTAATGAATGGACAACTACTGAGTTAAGACAGTGTCTTATCCTTGCTTCAAAAAAATAAAAACAAAAAACCCCCACAAACACAAAAACACTGTTAACAATGAAAACTTATTATGCCAGGCCTTAGTATGGCCTGACTTGGAAATTTAGTTTCAGAGGCTTTTGTGAATATACCAAGGAAAGAGGACCTAGGTGTATCTTATTCCCACAGGCCGCCAATAAATATTTGCTTAACGGACAAAATATGAATATATAGTGTAGGAGAGAACCTGACAGATGCTTAACATTATTGAGTGATAGCAATGCCCAAACTCATCTGTGATCAAACACTATGAAAGTATCCTCCTAATGATAAACTTATTAAAAATAAGAAGTGAAAATTCAATTATGCAGATACTTTCAGTGTCAGCTCTGATATGCAAAAAGCATGGAAGTTGTCACTGTATCTTGTCCTTACAGGATAATGCTGTACAAAATGAAAATCAGTGACTTTTCTCAGACGTGATTAATAAAACATGTAACTATGAAAGAATTTTCGAACGGTAATTATGTATGTGTATATATGTGTCTCTGAAAAATCTTTGTCAAAGAAAACTGAGGCTATCAGTATAAACTTCTTTAACTTCTATCTCTTCTTACCTTTATTTCCTCCCAAACTTACCAGTATCCATCCAGCTCGAAGGATACAAGTGATTTTTATATACTGTGCAAGGTTTTTTTCTTATTCATATGTCCGTGTTTCCCCAATTCTCTAAATTATTATCTACATCTTCAGGATCTCCTTTATTGGTTCCTTCATTTCAACATGTAAAATAGAAGTCCTTCTCATTCTAAAAAATTCTTTTTTGCTCATCATTTTCTCTTTTCATCCACACTCCTTGAGAGCAGCCTCTTCCCACTGTCCTCACTAGCCCCGCCTGGCCCCGACAGGCAGCCCTACACCCTCAGTTTATTGCCATCTGGCTTTTTGTCCACCACTTCCCTGCACTGCTCTCAGGTCACTGGGGACCTAACTGCCCAAATCCAATGGACACTCACAGTCTCTGAAGGACGACGCTGGCATCTCCTTCCTCCTTCTTGAATCTCTGTCACCTCTCTCCTTCCCAGAATTCTTTCTCTGCTTATCACTTAAACGTTGTCAGGACTCACAATTCTCTGAAATCTCATCCATTTTCATGATTTTAATGACTGCTGATATGTGCTGAGGACATTCAAATTTTTATCTTTCCATGTCTTCACGTGCATGTCCAGTTATCTACCAGTTTGTCTTCGGAATTCTACAGGTGCTTCAAAATTCTACATGTCCAGAACTAAAGTCTTTTCCCCACTTCAGTTCTTTATCCCCTATTTCCAAACTCAATGATACCACCACCCAACCTTAGTCACACAGATGGGGGTTCAGCCTCCGCCTCCTACTTCTTCCTTACTTCCCAAGGTCAAGTCTTGCTGGTAATTTCCTAAATACAATTAGAACTTATTTCCTCCCTTCATCTATACCTTATTTCAGACCCCTTTCTTCTTGCTATTACCTGGTCTAGAAGTTACGAAATTGCTCTTCGGTGGAACCAGTTGTTAGACATTCTATTAAAAAAGGACTCTAGGGTCAAATAGCTTTGAGGATGGCTGTGTACCATACGCCTGCTGTGACGATCCAGAATGAACATTAGCCTACAGCAGCCCCGAGAAGCTGTACAGTAAAGAAACCTGATTAACTCTACTTAAGCCAGGTTCTCCCTTCTGCCGGCCTATAAACCTTTCAGTAGGGATAGGAGAGGAGGTGGCAGCGTGAAAATCCCACTTGAAAATATAAAGCACTGCTCCTCAGAAGAGTGGGGCATAATTATCTCCAGGCTTCTTCAGATTCCTCATCCATACTGACGTCAGTGGTCTAAAATGCCACCTGAACTTGTCCTTTCCATTCTTAGCTATTTTCTGAGGAAACCAGCTCCACGCACATGGATGCTTAAGACCTGCTCTCCTCCTCCTCGCTGCCTCCTTTAGGGGCACTTGCCGCTGCCTGGGGACACTGCACTGATCCTCCAGAGCCTGTGCCTGTGGCTCTGTAACACACCCCTCTCACACTCACGGCTCTGGACTTCCGCTGTCCACTCTGCCTTGAGTATCCTTGCCTTTCACCAGCTGACTCACCAGTTTCTCACGAGTCCTTTAAGACTTAGCTTAGGGACTGCCTCTTTTGATGACTTTTCTTTGCCTCACGGCTCCCCCTCTTCTTCCACACTGACTAAACGCCCTGAATATGCCCGTCACAGCATGTCACGTTCAGGATGAGACATCTGCTGTGCGTCTTCCCCTCTGACTCCACTGCTAAAGGGCCAACACTACATCTTGCTCATTGTTTCACTCCTCTAACACTCAACCCATGACTAATGAACTAACTAGTACTGTAGTAGCCCTCTTAGTAACAATCAGGCAGGACCTTCTACAAGAAATCTGACACTCCAGCTTTTCTCTGATCTCACCTTTCACTCTGATTGAACTAAAGACTTATCTGTACATGTTTTACCAGGGAGACATAATTTAATCCAGAGATGTCATCACATACTCTTACATACTCTGCCATTTAAAAATTCTGCTCACGATGGGGGAAGGAGACAGGTGTGCTTTCTGACAGCCCCACTGTTTTTGCACTTCTAGTGGTCACTGGCTTCTCTCAGTGCCTTCCTTAAACCCTTCTTCTCTTAACAAGGAAACAGGATAACAAAGTAATTAAGAGCCTGGTTACAGCCTATGTGTGAACAGAAACATAACCAAGGACATAGAGAATAGACTGGCGGTTGCCAAGGAGGAGGGGGTGGGAGAGGGTTGGATTGGGAGTTTGGGATTAGCAGATGCAAACTGGTGTATATACAGGATGGATAAACAAAAAGGTCCTACGTGGGACTTCCCTGGTGGTGCAGTGGTTAAGAATACGCCTGCCAATGCAGGGGACATGGGTTCAAGCCCTGGTCCGGGAAGATCCCACATGCCAGAGAGCAACTAAGCCGGATGTCACAACTACTGAAGTCCAGGCACCTAGAGCCCGTGCTCTGCAACAAGAGAAGCCACCACAATGAGAAGCATGTGCACCTCAACTAGAGGAAGCCCGCGTGCAGCAACAAAGGCCAAACACAGCCAAAAATACATACATACATGCATTTATTTTTAAAAAGTGCATGTATTTAAAAAAAACCCAAAAAGTTCCTACTGTAGAGC
Organism: Mesoplodon bidens; assembly: GCF_964165515.1. Taxonomy (NCBI): domain Eukaryota; kingdom Metazoa; phylum Chordata; class Mammalia; order Artiodactyla; family Ziphiidae; genus Mesoplodon; species Mesoplodon bidens. Next base: position 19,685 of record NW_027672698.1, on the reverse strand, counting down.
ACAGGGAACTATATTCTATATCCTGTGATAAACCGTAATGGAAAAGAATATGAAAAAGAATGTACATAAATGTGTAACTGGGTCACTTTCCTGTACAGCAGTAATTAACACAACACTGTAATTCAAGTGTATGTCAATAAAAAATAAAATTTAAAAAAATTGCCAGAAAAATAGTCACATAAGGGGAACTTCCCTGGTGGTCCAGTGGTTAAGACTTTGCCTTCCAATGGAGGGGGTGAGGGTTCAATCCCTGGTCGGGGAGCTAAGATCCCACATGCCTTGAGGCCAAAAAAACAAAATATAAAACAGAAGCAATACTGTAACAAATGCAATAAACACTTTAAAAATGGTTGACATCAGAAAAAATCTTTAAAGAAAAAATTCACATAAATCAGAAACAAATGAAAGATAATAAAGTCCATACATTAAAAAAAAAAAAGAGCATGGGTTCGGGTCACATTGCAACTTCCCACTTACTTATAGCTGTGTAATTCTGGGCAACTCACATAATGTCTCCTCAGACTGTTCATCTATAAAATGGGGATGGTAAGAGTTCCCTACCTCAGAGCGTTGCTGTAATCCATAAACACGGTTAAGTGCCTTGGTAAATGTTTGAGGCTCTCTGGTTATTATGAATTAAAATATGTCAATGGCTTCTGGCCGTGTGATTTATAATAGTTTGATGTTCAACCAAATGGTAAAACTATTCCATTTATTATTCCCATCTCTTTTTAACCCTTAGCCTGCTTTGTTGTTTATGTTTTCTCCCACCACAGAGTGCTAGTTCCAGGAGAGTAAAGGCTTTATTTTGTTCACTGCTGAAAGCAACAGCACCCAGAAAAGTACTGTACATATGAAGCCCTCAGTAAACACTAGCTGAATGAATGGTGCAAAGTGTTACAAGGAAAAGTACACCCAAACTTTCATTATAATAAAAAAGTATAGATAAAAAAATCTTTCTCTAATGGCTTCCAGTCAAGTAACTGAAAACACCATATGCTATAATAAAAACATAAGAAATTTATGAAAATTTGAAGGCAAAAACATAATTTTAAAAGATTTAGACCTATGTTAGGCGTGATAGAGTATGGATGCTTTCTTGAAATTCACAATCAGATCCAAGAGTATCACTTTCAGACTGTTCTAGTACACTGAGTTTACTTTTAGTTGTCTTTGATGAAACAGTCATTATTCTACTCTCTTTCTTAACAAAAATGTGTTTTTTCGAAGACTCACTTTTAATTGGTTTATTAACCAAAGAATTATTTTGCCCAATTCCTTTGCTTTTCTGCTTTACAGGTGAGTCAGAGCAGGAATGCAGGTCCTTCCCAGGTTGTTTCTTAGCAGAGTAGTTTTTGGTCTATTCACCTGCTTTGCTCATTTTCTCTGAAGAAGACCTGCTATTTCTAGATAATTCTTCTTCTTTTTTTTGACTTCCAGTTGCAGAAATGACGTCTGCTGAAGGAGAACATGTTCTAGCAATGAAATTTTCAAAAGACTCCTGCCGCTGCTCTGTGACTGGGACCCCCAGGTTGTCTTTGGAAGTTTCTAAGGCCTCCTGAGTAGACGCTGGGACACGGAAGGAGTCGAGAGGCAAAGGAATCCTAGCATCACCTGTAATTTTCGGAAAGTGGAGGGGAAGACAAAAGACAAGACAAAAATTCAGTGATGAACAAAGCCAACCATTAAAAAGTAGAGTTCAAAACTTCAATGTTACTCTGTAATCTTATTATTAACACAGTCAATTGATTAATCAGAAGATTTCAGAGCCAGTTTTTTTTGTAATTATATCTTGCCAAGTGATTCTCAGCTTAACCTAGCTATATCCAAGGCTATGTCCGCTACGTTTTCAGACTTTGGTGATTGGGGTAGTTATTACCCATTTCCTTTCCCTCACTAAAAATAAAACCCTATCCTGTAGGATAATTAATGTCTTTTCTATCCTCCAGGCACATGTAAACCGTATATAGTTTGTGACCAGGCTGTGTTCTCAAGCTGTCAGTTCCCAAGACCACTCTGAGATGGGCTGATGGGGGCTCCAAGTAAGGCTGGAGGAAAAGCTGACAGGTTTTCCCCTCCCATTCCCATAACCAGGTGATTCACTCTAATATGTTACCTATTAGCTATGTCTGGACTACTTATTTTAGAAATTATATCAGTCCGTGTACCTTCATTAGTGTTCCTTCATTGTAAGCTGACTGCATACAAATAGAAACCTAGATAAAATATGAACAGAATAGACATTTATACAATTTAAAATCTGGAATATTTTCTCTAATGTCTTCTTGCTTCATTAAGGATAGTTTGCTTTAACTCATAAATTTTCTCAAGAACTTCCAGTCTCCTTATTTACAAAAGTACAGTATCATGAAATGGGCACACATTTACTAATCTCAGATTTGGAAAGGACTCCAGAGTCTTCTAGCTCCCGAGCATGTGAATTATTAGAGACTGATCATTATTGTTTTCTCCCTGACTTGGTCATTTCCTTTTTGCTAATCACTCTTAGAATCATTAAGTGCTGTTCTGTCCATTTACTTGGCTATTTTGCATTTGTTATGGGGCACCCTGTTTTGATTCTGATTTTCCTTCTTCAAGTGCCTTCTTTTCTTCTTTAGGTGGACTACTAACAGGAGAATTCATGGGGGGACAACCTAGTAAATGAAAATCTGACTGATCTATACCAGCCATTGTGGCCAACTGCCCAAGCCTAGACGAGAGGAGGAAAGGAGAAAAGACAAAGGTTATTATAATCACAGAAGAGCAGTTTAGATTTCCCCAGACCTACAATCATGAAATACTTCTAAAATCTTTTTTTTTTTTTTTTTTTTTTTTTTGCGGTACGCGGGCCTCTCACTCCTGTGGCCTCTCCCGTTGTGGAGCACAGGCTCTGGACGCGCAGGCTCAGCGGCCATGGCTCACGGGCCCAGCCGCTCCGCGCCATGCGGGATCCTCCCAGACCGGGGCACGAACCTGTAGCCCCTGCATCGGCAGGCGGACTCTCAACCGCTCCGCCACCAGGGAAGCCCTACTTCTAAAATCTTAAAAGCCAACATCCTACTCCAGACTACAAGCCTCTCTCTCCCCCAAATCCTCAGCCCTTTCCAGATTCATCCTCTAGGAGACATCCCACTGTCTCACTAGAAGCTTCAATATGTACCATGCACCCTGTCCACTTCCTGTCACACCTCCATTCCCACACTTGTTTACCACCTTTCCTTCAGTTTCCAAGAACGTGTTTGTTCCTTCCTTCCCAACACCAACACCAATTCATTCACTGACAAAACACCACTCCATCAACTATCAATCTCCAATTCCCTCTTTCAGCAAAATTGCTCCCGGTTGAGAACCACTGACCTATATCTCCCCTGAAGATTAATAATCATTTTTATGTCTAAGGCAAAGATAACTTTAATTCAAACTTATCAAACAAGCAAAAGAAGTGAAAGATAGGAAAATTCTTATGCATTCCCGAATATTTTCAATGAAAACTGCCTTTAATTTAGTCTTTACAAAACAACTATACCTACTAATTACTCTGTCTACAGGTTACTCTTTTATAATGGGCTCCCCACTCTACCAAAGCAGGCTTCCCTATATGCATTTCTTAAAAAATTTAATTCCTCATTTTAAAACGTCAACTATATTACCTATAATTACACTAAATTTGGCTAAATATAGCCACGTAAGTGATGAAAATTGCTCCAGTTCCTCAGCAAACTACCATTAGAGTCGCAAAGAGAAGAAGGCCATGAAGAGAAATGAACTAACCCAGCATCTTTAAGGAGAACCAGGAAAGCATGGAACTTCTGAAAAGAATTCTCAGTGCTGCCCAAAACACCTTCATCATCCAGGATCATGCTTGTCAAGGAGTGGGCATGAAGGGCTTCAGACAAAGAGAAAGTTGTGTTTCTTAACTGGGCATTTTCATGTTCCAGCTATACAAGAAGACTGAAAACGTCTGACATGATTTTTTCTCATTGTCATCAAAAGTAGTCTTGCCTTGGGCTTCCCTGGTGGCGCAGTGGTTGCGAGTCCGCCTGCCGATGCAGGGGACATGGGTTCGTGCCCCAGTCCGGGAAGATCCCACATGCTGCGTAGCGGCTGGGCCCGTGAGCCATGGCCGCTGAGCCTGTGCGTCCAGAGCCTGTGCTCCGCAACGGGAGAGGCCACAACAGTGAGAGGCTCACATACCGCAAAAAAAAACCCAAAAAACAAAAAACAAACAAACAAAAAGTAGTCTTGCCTAGTTTCAAGGAACAAAACTAAAACACTCAAAATGTAATTAATTTATAATTAATGTAACCCTCTGCCAGTAAAGACAGAGACCATATCACATAATAACCAAAACCCACAGGCACCCAACAAAGTTTCCTATATAACACTTAGGTGGTATATAAATAAACCAAAGTTACTGTTTTATTAATGATCTTTCACAAAAGATCACATTTCTAACTGGTTCAATTCATAATGGAGCCTCATTCCACATTAGAAAATGACCTGCTTTAAGTTTCCCTTAAATTAGAAAGTGAATTATAGAATCTGATTTGAACAAAACATATTACAACTCTGCTGAATGTTAAGAATTAACTTTAGTGAGTAAAATATCTAATGCTTACGTTTAAAAGTCCTAAATCATACCCAACCCAATTTATTAAATGTACGATCACCAATATTTTCTTTGGCTTCTTCAACATATTCACCCCCGTGCACTCTTCCCCTTCCGCTCAGCATCTACGCACTTAAAACCCCCTGTAAGCTCAACTCTCGTATTTCTCAGAAAGGCCGTTAATGTTCATGATGCCCCTTTTGCCTTACATGAGCAGGTGCTCAACATTTATTGAATGAGTGTCTGCCAATCCAATGGATGCACTTTCAAAAAGTCCTCCCTACACTCACCCTGTGATAAATTATATTTAGATAGAACTTTTTAGATTATGCCCTGCTTTCATGCACATTACCTAATGTAATTCTCATAGTGTATATTTTTATCTTTCATTGCATTCTTAGAAGTTTTCCAATATCTTAAATTTATTTAAATGATTCACTTTCCTACTTCATTGCCAGGAGAGTCTCATCATGTCTTTTATGTTACTGTATATACAATACATGCACAGAAAGTGCCTTCTTGAATCAAAGAATCATGAACAGGAAATAAGCTAATGTCATATAAAAGCACACACACACACACACACACATACACACAACGCGCTTTTCACATCTTTAAAAACATGCTTTCTGGAATATAGATCATATGATCACTAAATACCAGTAAATGCAAAAGTCCATATGATACCACCAATTTGCAACATATTACAGTTTTAAAGCTTACAAAATATGTGTATATGGCTTAAAATCAAATCAAAATAAAACCAAAACACTCTCAAAAGCAGATGAAACGTGTTTACCTCACTGACTCGTCTATCAGCCTTCAGTCTTATTACTCTTTCCTCCTTTAACTGCTTTAGGCACTCCTCCAGGGTTTCCTAAACAAACAGAGTCAATATTATAACTAATTCATAGTATAATATCCAAAAGCCTTTCCAGCTATTGGTCTCATCAGGATTTATGGGCAGAGCCAGAAGTGAACTCAGAGTTTAGTCTGCTACTGGTCATATCATACCATGCCAGTGAAATGAATGATCAAAATCTATCCAATTTGCCAAGATTTATTTAAATTCCACTCTTTCCAACATAAATTTGTGGCAGGCCACCATAAAAGGCATATGCATATAACATAGTAAGTCAGAAATAAGAAGTTACGACCAAGAAAGAAAAATTCTATTTTTATTTGTGGGTCTCTTTATAGCAGGAAGTCCTATTAACGAACCTGCTTAGCATACCTGAATTGCATAATTGCAGATTCAAAAGCATGTTTTAAAAAAGTAATCACTTTTAAAGCAATTTACAGTCAAGCACTGTTCCTGGAGTTCCCTGGGTATTAAATAATCGAATCATCAAAACCCTAAGAGGGGGCTTCCCTACTGGCACAGTGGTTAAGAATCCGCCTGCCAGTGCAGGGGACACGGGTTCGAGCCCTAGTCCAGGAAGAACCCACATGCCGCAGAGCAACTAAGTCTGTGCATCATGACTACTGAGCCTACGCTCTAGAACCCACGTGCCACAACTACTGAAGCCTGCGCGCCTAGAGCCTGTGCTCCGCAATAAGAGAAGCCACCGCACCGCAACAAAGAGTAGCCCCCCGCTCGACGCAACTGGAGAAAGCTGGCGAGCAGCAACGAAAACCCAACGCAGCCAAAAATAAATTTATAAAACAACCCTACGAGGAAAGAACGATCACTAACTCCATGTTATTTTACAGATGAGGGAAACAGAGGCAGAGAAGTAGAGTAAGTAGAGCAGCACAGCCAAGGTCACACCACTAAGTAGCAGAGCCACACTGTGGACTCGGGAAGCTGGCTGCCATTCCTGCTCACGGAGGTGGTAGTCTTCCCTTCACCAAGGTCACTGAAATAAAATGAACACTGATAAACTATCTTAGGAGTTTTAGGAACTAAGACACTTCGGTCCTTGAAGTGGGGACACTGCTTGCAATAGGCAGAATTCTGACAGAGCCCCCAAGACGACCACTTACTGAAGTACACAAACCTTCCACTTATCCAATCAAACTCTAAGTGTAGGTGCTGTAGTGAAGGCATTTTGCACATGGAATTAAGGTTCAAAATCAGTTGATCTTTTAAGATAGGGAGATTATTTTAGGTGGATGTGGCCTACTCAGGCACCCCATAAAAAGGACCTGAACCTTCCTGAATTGAAGTACAAAAGGCACAAGAGGGAGACTCTCCATTGCTGGCTCTGAAGAAGTCCAATGCTGCGGCAGGGAATGCAAGCGAGGCCTCTAGGAGTTGAAACTCTCCCCCGACTGACAGCCAGCAAGGAAATGGGGACCTCTGTCCTGCAACTCCAGAATCTGAATTATGCCAACAAGCCAGAAGAAGCCTGTAGGCATTCTTTCCCAGAGCCTCTGGACGCTAACACAGCCAGACTGACATCTTGATTTCAGCTCTGTGGCCCACACAAACTATGGTGAACATCCAACGTTTGGGGCTCAATATCTTACACTTAAATTTCAAGTGCTTTAACACTCTCAGGAGGGAACCCACATGTTCCCGTGTGTATCTGAGCAGGAAGCCCAGTCACGCTGTGCCTGGACTTCTGACCTACAGAACTCTGAGCTAGTCAAACAGGTATTGTTTTCAGTCAGTAAGAGTGTAGTAAAAGAATATTCTACTCAACCTCCAGGTTCGTGAACAAAATAAATGATTGTCATTGTTTTAGGCCACTGTTTTGGGCTGGTTTCTTATGCAGTGATAAACAATCATAATACCTATACTTATGAAAACAGTAAGGTATATTTATACATGTTAACTGCTTTGAACAATCACTTAAAGAATGAGGAACTCTATTACCTGCCATCATTGGGAGAGGAGCTGGTATCACTGTCTGGACAGTAGCTTTTGGTAGCTAACAACAATCCTACATCAGGAGTTTACCCTAAGGAAATCAAAGATGTGGGCAAAGATTTATCTACCAACATGATGTCATAAGATTGTTGATAACCAAACCCTAGAAGAAAGCTAAGAGCCTCCGAATTGGGACTGGTTTAAATAAAAACAGCTCATCGTCTGTAGGAATGCGCTATGAAGCCACTAAGAATGACAAGAGGTCTCAACCAGAGTTCATGAATGGGCTTCAGGAGTGCTACATTCAAAATATATCTGTGCGTTTTTCCTGGGAGATGATGCATAAGCTTAATCAAATTCTCTGATGTAGAAGAGTAGTTAGTGACATGGCAAAATATTTCGGATACTTTTTTAAGACAAAAGAGCAGATTAGGTGTGTGTACATGCAGAGGTGGCTTTTATTTCCTTCAAGAAGTTGTTCATTGTTTTCAAACATTTGCTCAATGAACATATATTTTTATATTCAGAACATGTTTAAAAAATTGAGAGTCTAAGAACTTCAAATTCTTTAATGTTTCATTACCAAAGCCAGTCAAGTTTTCAATGGGGAAAAAGGGAAAAAAATTGCAAAATTCCTCTACTTTTAATATAATGGTTTAATCAATCTTCTAAAACTGATTTCAAAGAAATTCTAAACAAATAAACAAACAAACAAAAAACCCTCAGCACGGTCAGAGGAAGGTAGACTAAAATTCCTGACTGGTTCTAAATAGCACATCAAAGTGCAATTACATGCAACAGTTTCTCCCTCTAATGGAGGGAATTAGAACACAGTGTTCAATTTTTGTGAAAAAGTGTACCCTCCTCCTACAAAGTATTCAGAATTCATGTCCCTTACATGGACATATGGAACCAAAAAAGTTAGAAAGTAAAATTGCTTGATATTCTATTACTTAAGTAAGACTAATGATAAGGCTTTGGAATAATTTTCCTTCCTGCCATCTGCTCTCCATTCCACCCTTCTGTACACTGGCTAGGGTGATTTTTCTGGGACAAAGCTCCCATCATATTGGATATCAAATTTTATGTTCAACTTTTCTCCATTTAACATTGAAATCAATCATTTCTCCTATAATCAGGGGATTCATAACCTTGATTTTTTTGTGTGGGCTACAAAATATTCCACTGAGTGGGTTTACTGGTTAACCATTTTACAGATTTAAATTCTTTCCAACTTTTCAGTATTATCAGACAAAATAACCGTTTTTATGCATGAAGGCTTTTTTCCATATTGAGAATAACATTCTTACAATAAATCCATAAAAATGAGTTTGAGATCAAAGCAAATGAACATTTTTAAGGCTCTGAGGTACCTATCTCCAGACTTCTTTCCAAACGATTTCTGAGATTTTACACTGCCATCAGCGATGTATCACTTGGTATATAACCTCTACTATAACTGTTGGCTTACTTCCTCACTGAGAGTGCAAGTTATTTGAAGATAGGGGGTGTATTTTATTAAGGTTTATCCCCAGCACCTGTGCCTAGCACAACGTAGACGGTCAATAAATAATTGCTTAATAAGGAGAATCCCTGCCAGACACATACATATAAGATGTACGTGTGTGAAAGACAGACTGTGTGTTTTTCTCTAACTGGATAGATGAAAACTTGTCATCTTCTTTAATGTGCAATTTTTTTGCTTATAATTAGTCATTAAATTTCTCTTTTAGATTATATTGTAAATATTCAGATTCTCTGAGGCAAATGGGCCTGGCACTACCCATTAGCTACATAACCTTGGACAAGTTGTATAACTCTAGGCCTCAACTTCCTCATCTATAAAATGGAGATAAGCTCCCATATTACAGAGCTCTTGTGAGAATTACATGAGTTAAAACACATATAAAATTAGAAGAGTGCTTGGTACATAGAATATGTGCAATTAATGCTGAATGAATGAACATGCGAATGCAAACAGTAGTGAAGGGCTTCAAATGAAACGGTCTCATCCCACTCCCACATCCAGCACTCAAGAAGCGACCGATTCTTTACGCAGTTTTTAATTGTAAAATACGATATGTGTACTGAGAAGTGCACAGAACAAAACTGTCAATGTGACAAATAAAAAGAGAATACTTACATAAGCACTACTCGAAGCTGAAAGTATTGATACTTGTCAGCATCGCAAAAACCCCCCATATCCTTTTCTCATCACAAGCTCCTTCCCTCTTCCCGGTTAAACACCAACCTCACTTCTTGACAGTCATTTCCTTTAACCTGCATGCATCCCTAACAAAAGAGTTTAGTTGTGTCAACATCTAACTTTATGTACAGGATCATAGTATATGAAGTCTTTTCTATCTTATTTCTTTCTCTCAACATTGGTTTAAAAAATTCATCCACATTGCTGCCTGTAGCTCTAGTTCATTCAATTTTATTGCTGGATAGTTTTCCCACTGTACAAATACACATCATTTATTTAATTTTTGACTCTTAATGGACATTTGGTTTGTTTTCAGTTTGTGCTAATGCAAGTCATGGACAGGAATCCTGCTGTACCCATTATTCTGGTGCATTTACATAGGGCAGGGGTGAGGGCTGCTGACTACACCTCGTTCCATACTGTGCCAGTGTCACTGCCCTTGTGCAGGGTGACCACATACCCCAAGGCACCTTGGGGTGTTCCAGTTTATACCTGTTGTCCTGTTATCTAATGTTACAGCATTAGAGTGCCTCCTTTATATACCTTCAGTTGACGGAGAGGGCTAAATGCTTTCCAAAGTAGTTGTGTCGATTTATACTCCAGTATAAACAGGGTAGAAGATTCCCATAGTACTTCAGGTCTACAATACCTGATACTACCAGACTTTTTATTTATGTATTTGTCAATCTGATTGACATGTAGTTTCCTTGGTTTTGACTCACTTTTCACTTATTACTTCATGAAGTCGTACACTTTTCTGTGTTTACTGGCTGTATGGATTTCCTTTTTTACGAGGTTTACGTCAAATATTGTTATTTTTTATTATTTTATTATTATTATTTACTTTTGGCTGTATTGGGTCTTCGTTGCTGCGTGCAGGTTTTCTCTAGTTGCGGCGAGCGGGGGCTACTCTTCATTGCGGTGGCTTCTCTTGTTATGAAGCACAGGATCTAGGCGCGCAGGCTTCAGTAGTTGTGGCACATGGGCTCAGTAGTTGTGGCTCACGGGCTCTAGAGCACAGGCTCCGTAGTTGTGGTGCATGGGCTTCGCTGCTCCGTGGCATGTGGGATCTTCCCGGACCAGGGCTCGAACCCGTGTCCCTTGCCTTGGGAGGCAGTTTCTTAACCACTGCGCCATCAGGGAGGTCCAACTATTGTTATTTTGAATTCTTCTCCATTTCCAAGTAATACTCTTCCATGACTATTTTCTCACTAAATTGGAGGCATTATCTGTTCACTTTCTAACTTATGTCCACACTGCTCAGTAAAGTTATGTCATGAGGTATTCCACTGCTCATGATCTCTTTGACTTGTAGTGATATACTTAAAAACCTACATTGTTGATCAACTAGAAACTCTCTCAACGTCACGCTTTGTAAAATGAGGACATTCATACCATCTTCCCTTTTTTCTACCTCCTGTCTACCTTCCAAACCTAGCTGTTACGTTGTCAAAGTTGAAATTTATATTCTGTTCTATGTGCAGTTAAGTCTTCTGTTACTTGAGAGTCAGTACGGAGTAAGGTTTAAGAGAACAGGCAGAGAGCCTAAACTCAAAGCCTCGATCCAACCTTAAATTAGGTACAGCCTGGGCAAGTTCCTTCCCTGACTTAGCTTCCTGCTCTCAAAAGTGGGAATGATATTAGCACCAACCTCATAAGGCTATTCAGAGAATTAAATGAGTTAATATATGCAAAAACACTTAGAGCCTAATATATACTAAGTACATACTAGTACACAATACATTTCAGTACATACCAAGTTAATACTCATACATACTAAGTATAGTTTACTTTAGTTATTTGTGATTACATGCAAGTTGACAATAAAAGCTGCAAACCAAGACAGTATTGCCATTATTACAATGAAATTAATATTGCCCACTGCAGATGTACTGTGTCTCTGTGTATAGACTATACCTCGTTCCATACTGTGCCAGTGTCACTGCCCTTTTGCAGGGTGACCACATACCCCAAGCCACCTTGGGCTGTTCCAGTTTATACCTGTTGTCCTGATGTTACAGCATTAGAGTGCCTCCTTACACTGTTGAAGTGTAAGGAGTTTGGACAAGTTCTGGTTTGGACAACCAATTAGATAGGTGGTTATTACCCCTGTGTGTCACTGAAAAGGGGGACATCTATAGTGTCAAGTTAAAGTGGATTCTTCCCTTCCTCACCAATAGTAGGTTAAAAATCAACCATAGTTCAGTGTGCTTCAGCTTTATGTCCGTATAGCCTTTTCTCCTCTGGAGTTCAAGTTCCTTCTCCTCTTCCTCTCCCTCCTCCCTTCCAACAGTGCCTAACACCTAGTAAGTACAATATGCCTCAAGGTGTTTCTAAGCTCTCAATCACACAATCAATAGAAGCCTCTCCACTCTAGACTAGCTGCAATCTGCACTGAATCCCCTATTACCTTCCTTCTTGGTTTATTGCCCCATTTTGCTGGATTATGTCTATAAATAGCTTAAGGTGTAGCACAGGAGGTCAATTTTTCAAATTTCTTTCTGTACAAAATATCTTCTTCAGCCTCCACGTATGACTGATAGTTCGGCTGGATACAAACCCCTAGGGTGAAAATTATGTGCCTGAAAAACTTTGGAGGTATCTTTCTAATGCCTTCCAGGATCCACGGTGCTCATGACAAGTATGATAAAGTCAGATTTTAACCTTTTTTTTTAGGTGACCAGTATTTTTCTCTCTGGAATGGATGTATCCTCTCAGTATTTTATTCTATTTTAATTTAGTTTTTCGGTATTTGAAAGTTTCACAGTGAAGGGTGCCTAGGTATGAGTCTATTCTTGCTCATCTTGCATAACTATTTTCAATCTGAGGCCTGATGTCTACTTTCAGCTGTGGGGAATTTTGCTGCCCTTTGACAGCTTCCCTCCATTTTTTTTCTGGGTCTGGACTTTCTAATAGTAACATGTGGGATCTCCCAGATGCAGCCTCTCTAACATATTTCTATCACATTTTCCATTGTGTCTTTCTTTTTTATATACTGAGAAATTTTTTAAATTCCTACTGAATTTATTTCAGCAACCATATTTGCATTTCCAGGAGACCCCTCTTGCTTTCTGACCATTCTCCTTTTCATTAATACCCTAGTCTTATTTTATAGTTGCTAGCTCTTTTTAAACCTCTCTCAGGATACTAATTAGGGTTTTTTCTTAAATTATTCTGTTCCCTAAATTGTCCCTGGTCCTACTAGGATATGTTTGCACTCTTTCCCCCTCTCTCATATTGTAAGCTTTACTCAACTAACAGGCAAATGACAGTTATTTTCTATTTAAGAATGAGCGCAGAAAGCTCCCTGAAGTCAACGATTGATTGGCTTCTTATGCAGGAAGAAGCGGGGAGTAACTGTAACAGGATCTCCCCCAAACACAATTTTCGAGGGTGTAAAAACTCACAGTAGCTGCCCCAGTTCTCACCAGTTTCACTGTTTTCAAAATGAAATCATCTCATTTCAGGAGGGTGAGGGCGGGGCTGGGAGTCCACTCCTCCAAACACATCCCTTCAATGAGCTCCCCTATTGGTCACACTTTTAACTAACTCCACCCTCTCTCCTACATGCGCACCTGAGCATGGGGCTACTTTTTCAGGTGGGGTCAGAATCCTCCTCAGTTGCACGTGGTCCCTGTGCATATTCTAGGTGATGCTTTTCCTCTGTTTTACTGCTTCAGTTTCACACTCTTCCACCTGTCTTCTGTCTTTCAAAACTATGTTGAAATCTCTTGTTTGTTGTGGGCATATATACTTAAACACTTTGATACCATCATTGTAGTGTCTTGTCAAAACAGAGAAGAGCTAAAAGGGTTCTCAGTGTATTCTGAATCTGCTATTCTGTGGTCCCAGTGTTTAAACTTCTTGGACTTCCCCAGTGTCTTTTACTGCTTTTACAAATACAATCTCGTGGTCTATTTGTGAAGGAAATGAATACACCACATCTAAAATAACAAGGAATGCGGGTTAGATGCTCTAGGGTCATGTCATACTCTGCCATTTACTAATAAACCACTTACGTTCTACAAATTGTAGGTGCTCATTTATAAAACGAAAGGGAGTAACTCCACTTGAACTATAGATTTCTCCTACTCTAACATTTCATAATTTTCTAAGTTCTTTTCTTAAAAGTTCTCTATATTATCATTAATTTTAATTAAAAAATAAAAATCTAACTTTCTCTTTTGAAAATCAAAGAGTAATTCCCATAGTCCTACAATAATGGGATAATCAGTTCTGAAACCTGTCAAGTGTCATGTTTCATATGAAGAGAAAGTCATATTAAATAATTTTTAAAAATTAAACATGGACTTTGTAGCACAAAGACAAGGTCCCCCACAAATGGTGTTCCTTTATTTACTAGAAATGTTCAGCTCTGCATTAAAGTTGAAATAAAATAAATATATTAATTTTGAGCTGCAAAAATTTCTTATAAAAATCAATTTTTCTTTTCTGCCCATACAAACAAAAGTATGGAATGACATTAGAGGTCAGGTTTATTTGGTAATAGAATGTAGCTTCTTGATATTTTTGATTTTAGGAAAGGAGAATATCAACATCAAAACTTTTTTCAACTTTACTTTTATTTAAAATGAGGCCATATTTTCCTCTTATAAAAAGAGAGTTCAACTAGAACTGTCCATTTTCTCATCTGTAAAACAAGAGCACTGAATCAGCTGACTGTATTCATTCAGAACTCAATTTCCTTATCTTATGATCACTAAGCTTCTCCCTAAATCTAATATACTAAGGTTCTAAGGAAAGGAAAATATATTACTAACGACATGTTTTGATTTTAGTTTCTTAGAGTTCAAATGTCCGCCATTCACCTTGGTCTAAGCTTAAGGAACCATTCAAGGGGATACAATGCAGGTGGGAGGAGAAAACAGAACCCTCACACAAGCTGTGCTGTGTTGCAATCAGCCTTCCGTTTGAAAAATAATCTTCACTATAGCTTTAAAGTGATAACTTTGTACCTGCAATGCTTCTTGTTTCAAACGGATTTTCTCTGGCTCCTCCTGAACACGTTCTGAGGAGTCGTCGACCTCTTCGATTTCTGAGGAGGAAGGACTCTCTACTGTCACAGTCACAGGAAATTCTGATGGACCTGAGTGTCACAAGAAGAAGATAGGAAACCACAGAGTTGTTACACTAAAGTGCAAAGAAAGAAGACAAGATTGTATAAAAGACAACACAAGCCAGATACCAAATATCCAAATATTAGAGGACATTTAACAAAAGTGATCTGAGGTATCATTCTTTATAAATGTCTCTCACTGCTCTTTAGTGTAAAACAGGCAATGACTAAGTAAAAGTACAGGAACTTATTTTTGCTATGTTACTGTACAGACCTCTGTTGTACGTGGTTAGGATTAGTAATGGGAATTGCCCATATTATTTTATTACGTTTCTTTCACAGAAGCCAAGTGAAGATCCAAGGTAAACATTTTTTCTCAGATCAACTTTATACTGCAAATGAAAAATTTATTCTTCACCATCAGACAAAAACAGTCTGGAAGAAAATGTAGTTTTTCAGAGGAAAATACATCAGTAAAGGGACTGATGAATAATCAGGAAGTCAACATATCTAAGCTGTGAATAATAGACATTAGAATTTAAAAAAAATAAATCACATACACATACACAACTAAAACTGACCCATCAAAAATTTCATCTTCTCACCACCCTTAAGCCAAAACTAGGGCAACAATTCTCCCAGCAAGCTTCACTGCCACTGCAATGTTGTTCAATAGGACATTTCCAAACATTTAAAAACTGACCTGGCCACAACCCCATAAAAGTCTACAGATCATAAAGAACTGTGCTGGGATTATAAACCACGCAGAAGACAAGTCACTAGGACATCATTTTGACAACAAGCAGCAAACCCTGCAGCATAGGAAAACCCTAACAGGAGAACGAGGTGCACACCCCTCTCTCTGGGAATGCAAGGCCAGGACTGACACCCAAGATGCTCTTCTCTCAACCTCAGCAGTGGTGCCTTTCACAGAGCAACTATGCAGTCTCCCAAGACCACTGGGAAGGAGAGTCTGATACTGACAGTATTAGCTTGCCACGAGGCCATAAGCGAGGGAATGTGTGTGGTCTTGGTGAGAGAGCAGAGGTTTGGGAGATGTTGCTTTATATTGGCTTTCAGATCAGGAATTTGTACATATAGCCCGCAAACAACGTTTCTTGAAAACGTGAACATTCTTGAGTATGACAGCTCCATGTGAGGGGTCAGAAATGGCAGTCAAGTTCGTTTCACTGGGTAACAGCTGATTTGCGGACTGGAAAACAGGCTTCCTTGTTTACAGACATAACCACAAGGCTGCCAGGTGTGCACTAAATCCACACAAATACACAGTTGCATTGGGAGAGCGACCAAACATGTTTTACATGGATTTATTTCAGAGAGGGAAATGCTTCATGTAAGGCTCTGTCAGTTTAAAAAGCAAGAAGAATGACCATCCACCTTTCCCAATTCAAGCCCTATACATCATAAATATGATAGCTACACACCACCAACTGATTACATACATCACGAGCTTTGATGAATAGAAAGCCCCTAAAAAGATAGCAACAAAACGAAGTTAGATCTTCATGTAAATACATCACCAGTTAAACCCAGTTAATACAACTATTTAGTAGTATGAACAGTATCCATACAGAATTGTGTATAAAAATAAATAAGCTCAAAACAAGGACCTGGAGGGCTCTGCTACGGAGAAAACACAACAGAATTCAGCCTACTGGCTTGGTAATCACTCTCT
The DNA here is from genome assembly GCF_964165515.1 of Mesoplodon bidens. Taxonomy (NCBI): domain Eukaryota; kingdom Metazoa; phylum Chordata; class Mammalia; order Artiodactyla; family Ziphiidae; genus Mesoplodon; species Mesoplodon bidens. The sequence continues at coordinate 3,282 of NW_027672698.1, read as the reverse complement.
GAACTGCTGAGAGGCCCCTTCAGCTCCTATGTTCAGGATGGTTGAGATTTCAGTCTCACTTCTTTAAATGGTGATATTAATCGTTCTCTAATTTACCCCCCTGTGAGAGGAGGATGGACCTGCGATTAAGTGTCTCAGGAAGAAGACAGGAAACCACAGAGCTGTGAAACTCAAGTGCAAACACTGGGGATTCAACACTATAGTTTATGCAACAGCAATTCACATTACCATTTGCAAAAAAGTAGTCGGTTGTCCAGTGGGGATTAGAAACATCCATTTAACATGAGCAACTGAACAGATATTTTACACAGTAACTACTTCAAGTACTATTTAAAATCAATTCTCTTTGTTTTCTTAAGCAATTGTTAATCCCCAATTTCCTGATTACTACCAAGTAAGTCACCTGAAGATCATCTAGAGCCATCTATTTCACTTAGCAAGCCTAAAGCTATAATTCAACCATTTTACTGTTCTGTGACAAAAATTACTATGAACAGCTATCCCCTGGATAAGAAATAAGGTAATGCTAGTTTGACTCACTAAATCTGATTTACTGAGTTAATAAGCCAGTTGATTTAGAATAGGTCTAATGCATATTTTCCATCCATTCTGCATTAAACTATTTCCCATGCCTAAAATGTCTTTTTTCCCATTCGTACGTATCCAAATTCCTACTTCTGTGCTGTAGGGCTTCGCTCAACTACACCTGCCTTTAATGAAACTTTTCTCACATGCACAATTGGTGATCATTTTAGTCTCCTCAAGACTCCCACGGAGTTACCTCTGTTGTGACACTTGAGAAACAACTTGAAACTCCCAATTACTTTTAATTTTTCTTCCTTAGAGGGCTCATTAGGCAGAAGCCATGTGTGAGTTACCTTTTTTTCCTCTACACAAAGCACCAGAGACCACCCACATAATACAAGTTCCAAAATAAAGAATTCTAAATGACTGAAAAAGACAGGGAATGCAAACAGGTTACCTGTTGCTTTTTGCACTTTCTGCAGGACACAATGGCCGGAAACCAGACACTCCAGGTGGTAGCGCTTCAGGAGGGTAACATTCTTTACCAGCAGAGTGTTTCCTTCCATTACTTACAGGCTTCTTTGCGGCCAAGACTACGTTTGACAAAGCATGAAAACAAGGAATCAAGATGCACCAAAGGTCTACAGAGCAACTGTCACACGCGCACACGTCGAAAGGAATCAAAAAGGCACTTGACAATGATGCCAAGCCCATTAAAAAGAGGATCGGTTTTGTACAAAGGTTTTACAAAACCCAGCATTTTAAAAAAATATAAGTTCTCTACAGTAACAAGTTATTTTAACTAAAACAAAAGTATTGAGATGTGCAGAAATGCAAAAATAAAGTTTAAAAAAAAATCCCAAAGTATGATACATTTTATGTATCATGCAGAAACACTCAAGTTTCCTGAATCTTAGAACACCTTTGGCATTTCTGAATCTCAAGGACACAGAAACACAGATACGCCCATGACTTCTGCCAAACAGAATCTTCAGAAGTAGACCAAAAGTTAAATTTAAGATGAATTTTTCTATGTAAAAACAATACAAGTGGGCCTCCCTGGTGGCGCAGTGGTTGAGAGTCCGCCTGCCGAGGCAGGGGATACGGGTTCGTGCCCCGGTCTGGGAGGGTCCCATATGCCGCGGAGCGGCTGGGCCCGTGAGCCATGGCCGCTGGGCCTGCGCGTCCGGAGCCTGTGCTCCGCAGCGGGAGAGGCCGCAGCAGTGAGAGGCCCGCATACCGCAAAAAGAAAAAAAAAAACAAAAAAACAAAAAAACAATACAAGTTATAAGGCTGCAAGTTGCTGGGGGGTAGGTGAGTCAATTTTACCCTCCTATAAGCCTGTCAACCTTCACTGCTCCTTTGATTTCATATAGAAAACACACAAAAAAACAAATGAAACCCACTGGATGAAAGAGTGAAATGTGGAGACTTACCCTATATTTCAGTAGTAAAGAGGCAAGTATCTTTATAGGAAACATTTGGTTGCAAAAACTAGACCTACGTGTTAATATTTTACTTAGAACAAGCCATATATTAAAATTCACATTTAAATATTTAATTTGAATTTACTGAAAAGAAACATCATAGGTTAAAATGGTTATATTTATCCTTCAAAGCTACTGTATTTTATGTTATTTTATTTATTTATTTTAATAGATCTTGATTGGAGTATAATTGCTTCACAATTCTGTGTTAGTTTCTGTTACACAACAAAGCGAATCAGCCATATGCATACCCATTTCCCCATATCCCACCGTCTTGAGCCTCCCTCCCACCCTCCCTATCCCACCCCTCTAGGTCATCGCAAAGCACCAAGCTGATCTCCCTGTGCTATGCTGCTGCTTTCTACTATATTTTAGCAGCATTAGGATGCAGGGTAAAATGGAGTGTATGCGGTAATACAGGACAAATATTTCATAGAGTGTAGCTTATTGATAATCACCACACGATCCTGTGTGATTTACATGCCTCTTAAAAATATATAGGAGGGCTTCCGTGGTGGCGCAGTGGTTGAGAGTCCACCTGCCTATGCAGGGGACACAGGTTCGTGCCCCGGTCCGGGAAGATCCCACATGCCGTGGAGCAACTGGGCCCGTGAGCCATGGCCGCTGAGCCTGCGCGTCCGGAGCCTGTGCTCCGCAACGGGAGAGGCCACAACAGTGAGAGGCCCGCGTACCACACACACACACACACACACACACACACACACACACACACAAATATATATATATATATATGTATTAAAATTTTTTTAAATTACACTTTTCTTGTTAGGAGATTAAAAAATTTCTAATAAAAGTTCCCATCTTTTATTAGGCATACATAAGTACAATATAAATGTGACACAATTCACACCATTATTTCACCCCTATACTCACCTGGATCTAGGTATATACCCAGATACTGATTTGGCTTACCTCTATGTCTCCAAATAACTGAGGCAAATACAAAAAAAAGCCCAGGAAATAAAATTACTCTTAAAAGAGCTCAATGAGCTTGTATACTTCAGTTACATTTCCACTTTGTTTAATCATGCTAACTAGAAAAAAATGTTTAACTGTTCTCATTCCATGATGCCCTATTATTCTGTACTAATTTTACAGAATTCCTAATATGTTTTACATATACATGTTTTATTTATATATCTATCCATTTCTAATATCATAGCAAAAGTCAATGTAGCTATTTTAAGAATGCTTTACATAGGATATACATTTTTAATAATAATATCTAATTAGTGTGATATCACAAATC